>NW_026734761.1:0-239886 GCF_949786415.1 Peromyscus eremicus
CCATTTACATACACAGTGCAAATAGCACTCGCATCTGTTCCAGCAAGTACAGTGTATTGGACTGAAGATGAGCTACTGTTCTTGTCAGTTTCCTAAGCAGAGTTGAACTAGATATGGCCCCTGTGTGTAGGAAGCACAGTTCTTTTGTTCTGAGCAAGCTCACTGTTCGGACCCCATAGGAAACACAGTAGAGTAGAAGAGTGCTCTTTTCTCAAAAGCAGTGTGTGTTTCTTGTAAGGCGAGCTAGCATTTGTTTCCCAGTTCTAAATGGAGTTGAATCACATGCAGTTTCTGTTCCTATGAGCAAGAATTGTTTTCTGGGAAGAAGAGTCACTATTTGTGCTACCATTGCCATACACAGTGCAAATAGCACTCGCTTCTGTTCCCAGCAAGTACAGTGTATTGGAGTGAAGAGGGAGCTACTGTTCATGTCAGTTTCCTAAGCAGAGTTGAAATAATTATGGCCCCTGTGTGTAGGAAGCACAGTTCTTTTGTTCTGAGCAAGCTCACTGTTCGGGACACCATAGGAAACACAGTAGAGTAGAAGAGTGCTCTTTTCTCAAAAGCAGAGTGTGTTTCTTGTAAGGTGAGCTAGCGTTTGTTTCCCAATCCTAAATGGAGATGAATCACATGCAGTTTCTTGTCCTAACGAGCAAGAGTAGTTTTCTGGGAAGAAGAGTCACTATTGCGTTCCCATTGTCATACAAAGGGCAAATAGCACTGGCGTCTGTTCCCAGCATGTACAGTGTATTGGACTGAAGAGGATCTACTGTTCTTTTCAGTTTCCTAAGCAGAATTGAACTAGACATGGCCGTATTTGTATGAAGCACAGTTCTTTTGTTCTGAGCAAGCTCACTGTTCTGGCCCTATAGGAAACACAGTATTGTAGAAGAGTGCTCTTTTCTCAAAAGCAGAGTGTGTTTTTTGTAAGGCGAGCTAGCGTTTGTTTCCAGTCTTAAATGGAGTTGAATCACATGCAGTTTCTTGTCCTACGAGCAAGAGTTGTTTTCTGGTAAGAAGAGTCACTATTGCGCTCCCCTTGTCATACACAGTGCAAATAGCACTCATGTCTGTTCCCAGCAAGTACAGTGTAGATTGGACTAAAGGGGAGCTACTGTTCTTGTCAGTCTCCTAAGCAGAGTTGAACTAGATATGGCCCGTGTGTGTAGGAAGCACAGTTCTTTTGTTCTGAGCAAGCTCACTGTTCGGACACCATAGGAAACACAGTAGATTAGAAGAGTGCTCTTTTCTCAAAAGCAGAGTGTGTTTTCTTGTAAGGTGAGCTAGCGTTTGTTTCCCAATCCTAAATGGAGATGAATCACATGCAGTTTCTCCTCCTACGAGCAAGAGTTGTTTTCTGGTAAGAAGAGTCACTATTGCGCTCCCATTGTCATACACAGGGCAAATAGCACTGGCGTCTGTTCCCAGCATGTACAGTGTATTGGACTGAAGAGCATCTACTGTTCTTCTCAGTTTTCCTAAGCAGAGTTGAACTAGATATGGCCCGTGTGTGTAGGAAGCACAGTTCTTTTGTTCTGAGATTGCTCACTGTTCCAGCCTTATAGGAAAGACATTAGAGTAGAAGAGTGCTCCTTTCTCAAAAGCAGAGTGTGTTTTTTGTAAGTCAAGCTAGCGTTTGTTTCCAAGTCCTAAATGGAGTTGAATCACATGCAGTTTCTAGTCCTACGAGCAAGAGTCCTACGAGCAAGAGTTGTTATCTGGTAAGAAGAGTCACTATTGCGCTTCCATTGTCATAAACGGGGCAAATAGCACTGGCATCTGTTCCACCAAGTACAGTGTATTGGAATGAAGAGGAGCTGCTGTTCTTGTCAGTTTCCTAAGCAAAATTGAACTAGATATGGCCCGTGTGTGTAGGAAGCACAGTTCTTTTGTCTGAGCAAGCTCACTGTTCAGACCCCATAGGAAAACAGTAGAGTAGAGGAGTGCTCCTTTCTAAAAAGCAGAGTGTGTTTCTTGTAAGGCAAGCTAGCATTTGTTTCCCAGTCCTAAATGGAGATGAATCACATGCAGTTTCTGGTCCTACGAGCAAGAGTTGTTTTTCTGTAAGAAGAGTCACTATTGCGCTCCCATTGTGATACTAGGGCAAATAGCACTGGCGTCTGTTCCCAGCATGTACAGTGTATTGGACTGAAGAGGAGCTACTGTTCATGTCAGTTTCCTAAGCAGAGTTGAACTAGATGATGGCCGTGTGTGTAGGAAGCACAGTTCTTTTCTCTGAGAATGCTCACTGTTCTGGCACCATAGGAAACACAGTAGAGTAGAAGAGTGCTCTTTTCTCAAAGCAGAGTGTGTTTCTGTAAGGCGAGCTAGCGTTTGTTTCCCAGTCCTAATGGAGTTGAATCACATGCAGTTTTGGTCCTACGACCAAGAGATGTTTTCTGGTAAGGAAAGTCACTATTGCGCTCCCATTGCCATACACAGTGCAAATAGCACTCACCTCTGTTCCCAGCAAGAACAGTGTATTGGACTGAAGAGGAGCTATGTCTTGTCAGTTTCCAAAGCGGAGTTGAACTAGATATGGCCGTGTGTGTAGGAATAACAGTTCTTTTGTTCTGAGCAAGCTCACTGTTCAGACCCCATAGGAAACACAGTCGAGTAGAAGAGTGCACTTTTCTCAAAAGCAGAGTGTGTTTCTTGTAAGGCGAGCTAGTGTTTGTTTCCCAGTCCTAAATGGAGTTGAATCACATGCTAGTTTCTTGTCCTACGAGCAAGAGTTGTTTTCTGGTAAGAAGAGTCACTATTGCGCTCCCCTTGTCATACACAGGGCAAATAGCACTGGCGTCTGTTCCCAGCATGTACAGTGTATTGGGACTGAAGAGGATCTACTGTTCTTGTCAGTTTCCTAAGCAGAGTTTGAACTTGATATGGACCATGTGTGTAGGAAGCACAGTTGTTTTGTTCTGCGAATGCTCACTGTTCTGGCCCTATAGGAAACACATTAAAGTAGAAGACTGCTCTTTTCTCAAAAGCAGAGTGTGTTTCTTGTAAGTCGAGCTAGCGTGTGTTTCCCAGTCTAAATGGAGTTGAATCCCATGCAGTTTCTGGTCCTACCAGCAAGAGTTCTTTTCTGGTAAGAAGAGTCACTATTGTGCTCCCATTGTCATACACAAGGCAAATAGCACTGGCGTCTAATCCCAGGAAGTACAGTGTATTGGGACTGAAGAGGATCTACCTTTCTCTTCAGTTTCCTAAGCAGAGTTGAATTAGATATGGCCGTGTGTGTAGGAAGCACAGTTCTTTTGTTCTGAGCAGCTCACTGTTCGGACCCCATAGGAAACACAGTAGAGTAGAGAGTGCTCTTTTCTCAAAAGCAGAGTGTGTTTCTTGTAAGGCAAGCTAGCATTTGTTTCCCTGTACTAAATGGAGTTGAATCACATCCTGTTTTTGGTCTTACAAGCAAGAGTTGTTTTCTGGTAAGGAAAGTCACTATTGCACTCCATTTCCAGACACAGTGCAATAGCACTCACGTCTGTTCCAAGCAAGTACTTGTGTATTGGACTGAAGAGGAGCTACTGTCTTGTCAGTTTCCTAAGCAGAGTTGAACTACATATGGCCCCTGTGTGTAGGAAGCACAGTTGTTTTGTTCTGAGCAAGCTCACTGTTCGGACACAATAGGAAACACAGTAGCGTAGAAGAGTGCTCTTTTCTCAAAAGCAGAGTGTGTTTCTTGTAAGGTGAGCTAGCGTTTGTTTCCCAATCCTAAATGGAGATGAGTCACATGCAGTTTCTTGTCCTACAAGCAAGAGTTGTTTTTCTGGTAAGAAGAGTCACTATTGCGCTCCCATTGTCATACACAGGGCAATTAGCACTGGCGTCTCTTCCCAGCATGTACAGTGTATTGGACTGAAGAGGATCTACTGTTCTTGTCAGTTTCCTAAGCAGAATTGAACTAGATATGGCCATGTGTGTAGGAAGCACAGTTTTTTGTTCTGAGCAAGCTCACTGTTCTGGCCCTATAGGAAACAAAGTAGAGTAGAAGAGTGATGGTTTCGAAAAAGCAGAGTGTGTTTCTTGTAAGGCAAGCTAGCATTTGTTTCCCAGTCCTAAATGGAGTTGAATTACATCCTGTTTTTGGTCCTACGAGCAAGAGTTGTTTTCTGGTAATAAAGTCACTGTTGCGCTCCCATTGCCATACACAGTATAAATAGCACTCGCATCTGTTCCCAGCAAGTACAGTGTATTGGACTGAAGCGGAGCTACTGTTCTTGTCAGTTTCCTAAGCAGAGTTGAACTAGATATGGCCCGTGTGTGTAGGAAGCACAGTTCTTTTGTTCTGAGCAAGCTCATTGTTATGACCCCATATGAACCACAGTAAAATAGAAGACTGCTCTTTTCTCAAAAGCAGAGTGTGTTTCTTGTAAGGCTAGCTAGCGTTTGTTTCCCAGTCCTAAATGGATTTGAATCACATGCAGTTTTTGGTCCTACGAGCAAGAGTTGTTTTCTGGAAAGGAAAGTAACTATTGTGCTCCCATTTACATACACAGTGCAAATAGCACTCGCATCTGTTCCCAGCAAGTACAGTGTATTGGACTGAAGATGAGCTACTGTTCTTGTCAGTTTCCTAAGCAGAGTTGAACTAGATATGGCCCCTGTGTGTAGGAAGCACAGTACTTTTGTTCTGAGCAAGCTCACTGTTCGGACCCCATAGGAAACACAGTAGAGTAGAAGAGTGCTCTTTTCTCAAAAGCAGTGTGTGTTTCTTGTAAGGCGAGCTAGCGTTTGTTTCCCAGTTCTAAATGGAGTTGAATCACATGCAGTTTCTGTTCCTATGAGCAAGAATTGTTTTCTGGGAAGAAGAGTCACTATTGTGCTCCCATTGCCATACACAGTGCAAATAGCACTCGCGTCTGTTCCCAGCAAGTACAGTGTATTGGACTGAAGAGGAGCTACTGTTCATGTCAGTTTCCTAAGCAGAGTTGAACTAATTATGGCCCCTGTGTGTAGGAAGCACAGTTCTTTTGTTCTGAGCAAGCTCATTGTTATGACCCCATATGAACCACAGTAAAATAGAAGACTGCTCTTTTCTCAAAAGCAGAGTGTGTTTCTTGTAAGGCTAGCTAGCGTTTGTTTCCCAGTCCTAAATGGATTTGAATCACATGCAGTTTTTGGTCCTACGAGCAAGAGTTGTTTTCTGGAAAGGAAAGTAACTATTGTGCTCCCATTTACATACACAGTGCAAATAGCACTCGCATCTGTTCCCAGCAAGTACAGTGTATTGGACTGAAGATGAGCTACTGTTCTTGTCAGTTTCCTAAGCAGAGTTGAACTAGATATGGCCCCTGTGTGTAGGAAGCACAGTTCTTTTGTTCTGAGCAAGCTCACTGTTCGGACCCCATAGGAAACACAGTAGAGTAGAAGAGTGCTCTTTTCTCAAAAGCAGTGTGTGTTTCTTGTAAGGCGAGCTAGCGTTTGTTTCCCAGTTCTAAATGGAGTTGAATCACATGCAGTTTCTGTTCCTATGAGCAAGAATTGTTTTCTGGGAAGAAGAGTCACTATTGTGCTCCCATTGCCATACACAGTGCAAATAGCACTCGCGTCTGTTCCCAGCAAGTACAGTGTATTGGACTGAAGAGGAGCTACTGTTCATGTCAGTTTCCTAAGCAGAGTTGAACTAATTATGGCCCCTGTGTGTAGGAAGCACAGTTCTTTTGTTCTGAGCAAGCTCAGTGTTCGGACACCATAGGAAACACAGTAGAGTAGAAGAGTGCTCTTTTCTCAAAAGCAGAGTGTGTTTCTTGTAAGGTGAGCTAGCGTTTGTTTCCCAGTCTTAAATGGAGTTGAATCACATGCAGTTTCTTGTCCTACGAGCAAGAGTTGTTTTCTGGTAAGAAGAGTCACTATTGCGCTCCCCTTGTCATACACAGTGCAAATAGCACTCGCGTCTGTTCCCAGCAAGTACAGTGTATTGGACTAAAGGGGAGCTACTCTTCTTGTCAGTTTCCTAAGCAGAGTTGAACTAGATATGGCCCGTGTGTGTAGGAAGCACAGTTCTTTTGTTCTGAGCAAGCTCACTGTTCGGACACCATAGGAAACACAGTAGAGTAGAAGAGTGCTCTTTTCTCAAAAGCAGAGTGTGTTTCTTGTAAGGTGAGCTAGCATTTGTTTCCCAATCCTAAATGGAGATGAATCACATGCAGTTTCTTGTCCTACGAGCAAGAGTTGTTTTCTGGTAAGAAGAGTCACTATTGCGCTCCCATTGTCATACACAGGGCAATTAGCACTGGCGTCTCTTCCCAGCATGTACAGTGTATTGGACTGAAGAGGATCTACTGTTCTTGTCAGTTTCCTAAGCAGAATTGAACTAGATATGGCCATGTGTGTAGGAAGCACAGTTTTTTGTTCTGAGCAAGCTCACTCTTCTGGCCCTATAGGAAACAAAGTAGAGTAGAAGAATGATGGTTTCGAAAAAGCAGAGTGTGTTTCTTGTAAGGCAAGCTAGCATTTGTTTCCCAGTCCTTAATGGAGTTGAATTACATCCTGTTTTTGGTCCTACGAGCAAGAGTTGTTTTCTGGTAATAAAGTCACTGTTGCGCTCCCATTGCCATACACAGTATAAATAGCACTCGCATCTGTTCCCAGCAAGTACAGTGTATTGGACTGAAGCGGAGCTACTGTTCTTGTCAGTTTCCTAAGCAGAGTTGAACTAGATATGGCCCGTGTGTGTAGGAAGCACAGTTCTTTTGTTCTGAGCAAGCTCATTGTTATGACCCCATATGCACCACAGTAAAATAGAAGACTGCTCTTTTCTCAAAAGCAGAGTGTGTTTCTTGTAAGGCTAGCTAGCGTTTGTTTCCCAGTCCTAAATGGATTTGAATCACATGCAGTTTTTGGTCCTACGAGCAAGAGTTGTTTTCTGGAAAGGAAAGTAACTATTGTTCTCCCATTTACATACACAGTGCAAATAGCACTCGCATCTGTTCCCAGCAAGTACAGTGTATTGGACTGAAGATGAGCTACTGTTCTTGTCAGTTTCCTAAGCAGAGTTGAACTAGATATGGACCCTGTGTGTAGGAAGCACAGTTCTTTTGTTCTGAGCAAGCTCACTGTTCGGACCCCATAGGAAACACAGTAGAGTAGAAGAGTGCTCTTTTCTCAAAAGCAGTGTGTGTTTCTTGTAAGGCGAGCTAGCGTTTGTTTCCCAGTTCTAAATGGAGTTGAATCACATGCAGTTTCTGTTCCTATGAGCAAGAATTGTTTTCTGGGAAGAAGAGTCACTATTGTGCTCCCATTGCCATACACAGTGCAAATAGCACTCGCGTCTGTTCCCAGCAAGTACAGTGTATTGGACTGAAGAGGAGCTACTGTTCATGTCAGTTTCCTAAGCAGAGTTGAACTAATTATGGCCCCTGTGTGTAGGAAGCACAGTTCTTTTGTTCTGAGCAAGCTCATTGTTATGACCCCATATGAACCACAGTAAAATACAAGACTGCTCTTTTCTCAAAAGCAGAGTGTGTTTCTTGTAAGGCTAGCTAGCGTTTGTTTCCCAGTCCTAAATGGATTTGAATCACATGCAGTTTTTGGTCCTACGAGCAAGAGTTGTTTTCTGGAAAGGAAAGTAACTATTGTTTTCCCATTTACATACACAGTGCAAATAGCACTCGCATCTGTTCCCAGCAAGTACAGTGTATTGGACTGAAGATGAGCTACTGTTCTTGTCAGTTTCCTAAGCAGAGTTGAACTAGATATGGCCCCAGTGTGTAGGAAGCACAGTTCTTTTGTTCTGAGCAAGCTCACTGTTCGGACCCCATAGGAAACACAGTAGAGTAGAAGAGTGCTCTTTTCTCAAAAGCAGTGTGTGTTTCTTGTAAGGCGAGCTAGCGTTTGTTTCCCAGTTCTAAATGGAGTTGAATCACATGCAGTTTCTGTTCCTATGAGCAAGAATTGTTTTCTGGGAAGAAGAGTCACTATTGTGCTCCCATTGCCATACACAGTGCAAATAGCACTCGCGTCTGTTCCCAGCAAGTACAGTGTATTGGACTGAAGAGGAGCTACTGTTCATGTCAGTTTCCTAAGCAGAGTTGAACTAATTATGGCCCCTGTGTGTAGGAAGCACAGTTCTTTTGTTCTGAGCAAGCTCACTGTTCGGATACCATAGGAAACACAGTAGAGTAGAAGAGTGCTCTTTTCTCAAAAGCAGAGTGTGTTTCTTGTAAGGTGAGCTAGCGTTTGTTTCCCAGTCTTAAATGGAGTTGAATCACATGCAGTTTCTTGTCCTACGAGCAAGAGTTGTTTTCTGGTAAGAAGAGTCACTATTGCGCTCCCCTTGTCATACACAGTGTAAATAGCACTCGCGTCTGTTCCCAGCAAGTACAGTGTATTGGACTAAAGGGGAGCTACTCTTCTTGTCAGTTTCCTAAGCAGAGTTGAACTAGATATGGCCCGTGTGTGTAGGAAGCACAGTTCTTTTGTTCTGAGCAAGCTCACTGTTCTGACACCATAGGAAACACAGTAGAGTAGAAGAGTGCTCTTTTCTCAAAAGCAGAGTGTGTTTCTTGTAAGGTGAGCTAGCGTTTGTTTCCCAATCCTAAATGGAGATGAATCACATGCAGTTTCTTGTCCTACGAGCAAGAGTTGTTTTCTGGTAAGAAGAGTCACTATTGCGCTCCCATTGTCATACACAGGGCAATTAGCACTGGCGTCTCTTCCCAGCATGTACAGTGTATTGGACTGAAGAGGATCTACTGTTCTTGTCAGTTTCCTAAGCAGAATTGAACTAGATATGGCCATGTGTGTAGGAAGCACAGTTTTTTGTTCTGAGCAAGCTCACTGTTCTGGCCCTATAGGAAACAAAGTAGAGTAGAAGAGTGATGGTTTCGAAAAAGCAGAGTGTGTTTCTTGTAAGGCAAGCTAGCATTTGTTTCCCAGTCCTAAATGGAGTTGAATTACATCCTGTTTTTGGTCCTACGAGCAAGAGTTGTTTTCTGGTAATAAAGTCACTGTTGCGCTCCCATTGCCATACACAGTATAAATAGCACTCGCATCTGTTCCCAGCAAGTACAGTGTATTGGACTGAAGCAGAGCTACTGTTCTTGTCAGTTTCCTAATCAGAGTTGAACTAGATATGGCCCGTGTGTGTAGGAAGCACAGTTCTTTTGTTCTGAGCAAGCTCATTGTTCGGACCCCATATGAACCACATTAGAATAGAAGACTGCTCTTTTCTCAAAAGCAGAGTGTGTTTCTTGTAAGGCGAGCTAGCGTTTGTTTCCCAGTCCTAAATGGATTTGAATCACATGCAGTTTTTGGTCCTACGAGCAAGAGTTGTTTTCTGGAAAGGAAAGTAACTATTGTGCTCCCATTTACATACACAGTGCAAATAGCACTCGCATCTGTTCCCAGCAAGTACAGTGTATTGGACTGAAGATGAGCTACTGTTCTTGTCAGTTTCCTAAGCAGAGTTGAACTAGATATGGCCCCTGTGTGTAGGAAGCACAGTTCTTTTGTTCTGAGCAAGCTCACTGTTCGGACCCCATAGGAAACACAGTAGAGTAGAAGAGTGCTCTTTTCTCAAAAGCAGTGTGTGTTTCTTGTAAGGCGAGCTAGCATTTGTTTCCCAGTTCTAAATGGAGTTGAATCACATGCAGTTTCTGTTCCTATGAGCAAGAATTGTTTTCTGGGAAGAAGAGTCACTATTGTGCTACCATTGCCATACACAGTGCAAATAGCACTCGCTTCTGTTCCCAGCAAGTACAGTGTATTGGAGTGAAGAGGAGCTACTGTTCATGTCAGTTTCCTAAGCAGAGTTGAAATAATTATGGCCCCTGTGTGTAGGAAGCACAGTTCTTTTGTTCTGAGCAAGCTCACTGTTCGGACACCATAGGAAACACAGTAGAGTAGAAGAGTGCTCTTTTCTCAAAAGCAGAGTGTGTTTCTTGTAAGGTGAGCTAGCGTTTGTTTCCCAATCCTAAATGGAGATGAATCACATGCAGTTTCTTGTCCTACGAGCAAGAGTAGTTTTCTGGGAAGAAGAGTCACTATTGCGTTCCCATTGTCATACAAAGGGCAAATAGCACTGGCGTCTGTTCCCAGCATGTACAGTGTATTGGACTGAAGAGGATCTACTGTTCTTTTCAGTTTCCTAAGCAGAATTGAACTAGACATGGCCGTATTTGTATGAAGCACAGTTCTTTTGTTCTGAGCAAGCTCACTGTTCTGGCCCTATAGGAAACACAGTATTGTAGAAGAGTGCTCTTTTCTCAAAAGCAGAGTGTGTTTTTTGTAAGGCGAGCTAGCGTTTGTTTCCCAGTCTTAAATGGAGTTGAATCACATGCAGTTTCTTGTCCTACGAGCAAGAGTTGTTTTCTGGTAAGAAGAGTCACTATTGCGCTCCCCTTGTCATACACAGTGCAAATAGCACTCATGTCTGTTCCCAGCAAGTACAGTGTATTGGACTAAAGGGGAGCTACTGTTCTTGTCAGTCTCCTAAGCAGAGTTGAACTAGATATGGCCCGTGTGTGTAGGAAGCACAGTTCTTTTGTTCTGAGCAAGCTCACTGTTCGGACACCATAGGAAACACAGTAGATTAGAAGAGTGCTCTTTTCTCAAAAGCAGAGTGTGTTTCTTGTAAGGTGAGCTAGCGTTTGTTTCCCAATCCTAAATGGAGATGAATCACATGCAGTTTCTCCTCCTACGAGCAAGAGTTGTTTTCTGGTAAGAAGAGTCACTATTGCGCTCCCATTGTCATACACAGGGCAAATAGCACTGGCGTCTGTTCCCAGCATGTACAGTGTATTGGACTGAAGAGCATCTACTGTTCTTCTCAGTTTCCTAAGCAGAGTTGAACTAGATATGGCCCGTGTGTGTAGGAAGCACAGTTCTTTTGTTCTGAGATTGCTCACTGTTCCAGCCTTATAGGAAAGACATTAGAGTAGAAGAGTGCTCCTTTCTCAAAAGCAGAGTGTGTTTTTTGTAAGTCAAGCTAGCGTTTGTTTCCAAGTCCTAAATGGAGTTGAATCACATGCAGTTTCTAGTCCTACGAGCAAGAGTTGTTATCTGGTAAGAAGAGTCACTATTGCGCTTCCATTGTCATAAACGGGGCAAATAGCACTGGCATCTGTTCCCACCAAGTACAGTGTATTGGAATGAAGAGGAGCTGCTGTTCTTGTCAGTTTCCTAAGCAAAATTGAACTAGATATGGCCCGTGTGTGTAGGAAGCACAGTTCTTTTGTTCTGAGCAAGCTCACTGTTCAGACCCCATAGGAAACACAGTAGAGTAGAGGAGTGCTCCTTTCTAAAAAGCAGAGTGTGTTTCTTGTAAGGCAAGCTAGCATTTGTTTCCCAGTCCTAAATGGAGATGAATCACATGCAGTTTCTGGTCCTACGAGCAAGAGTTGTTTTCTGGTAAGAAGAGTCACTATTGCGCTCCCATTGTGATACTAGGGCAAATAGCACTGGCGTCTGTTCCCAGCATGTACAGTGTATTGGACTGAAGAGGAGCTACTGTTCATGTCAGTTTCCTAAGCAGAGTTGAACTAGATATGGCCCGTGTGTGTAGGAAGCACAGTTCTTTTCTTCTGAGAATGCTCACTGTTCTGGCACCATAGGAAACACAGTAGAGTAGAAGAGTGCTCTTTTCTCAAAGCAGAGTGTGTTTCTTGTAAGGCGAGCTAGCGTTTGTTTCCCAGTCCTAAATGGAGTTGAATCACATGCAGTTTTTGGTCCTACGACCAAGAGATGTTTTCTGGTAAGGAAAGTCACTATTGCGCTCCCATTGCCATACACAGTGCAAATAGCACTCACCTCTGTTCCCAGCAAGAACAGTGTATTGGACTGAAGAGGAGCTACTGTTCTTGTCAGTTTCCAAAGCGGAGTTGAACTAGATATGGCCCGTGTGTGTAGGAATAACAGTTCTTTTGTTCTGAGCAAGCTCACTGTTCAGACCCCATAGGAAACACAGTCGAGTAGAAGAGTGCACTTTTCTCAAAAGCAGAGTGTGTTTCTTGTAAGGCGAGCTAGTGTTTGTTTCCCAGTCCTAAATGGAGTTGAATCACATGCAGTTTCTTGTCCTACGAGCAAGAGTTGTTTTCTGGTAAGAAGAGTCACTATTGCGCTCCCCTTGTCATACACAGGGCAAATAGCACTGGCGTCTGTTCCCAGCATGTACAGTGTATTGGACTGAAGAGGATCTACTGTTCTTGTCAGTTTCCTAAGCAGAGTTGAACTAGATATGGACCATGTGTGTAGGAAGCACAGTTGTTTTGTTCTGCGAATGCTCACTGTTCTGGCCCTATAGGAAACACATTAAAGTAGAAGACTGCTCTTTTCTCAAAAGCAGAGTGTGTTTCTTGTAAGTCGAGCTAGCGTTTGTTTCCCAGTCCTAAATGGAGTTGAATCCCATGCAGTTTCTGGTCCTACCAGCAAGAGTTCTTTTCTGGTAAGAAGAGTCACTATTGTGCTCCCATTGTCATACACAAGGCAAATAGCACTGGCGTCTAATCCCAGGAAGTACAGTGTATTGGACTGAAGAGGATCTACCTTTCTCTTCAGTTTCCTAAGCAGAGTTGAATTAGATATGGCCCGTGTGTGTAGGAAGCACAGTTCTTTTGTTCTGAGCAAGCTCACTGTTCGGACCCCATAGGAAACACAGTAGAGTAGAAGAGTGCTCTTTTCTCAAAAGCAGAGTGTGTTTCTTGTAAGGCAAGCTAGCATTTGTTTCCCTGTACTAAATGGAGTTGAATCACATCCTGTTTTTGGTCTTACAAGCAAGAGTTGTTTTCTGGTAAGGAAAGTCACTATTGCACTCCCATTTCCAGACACAGTGCAAATAGCACTCACGTCTGTTCCAAGCAAGTACAGTGTATTGGACTGAAGAGGAGCTACTGTTCTTGTCAGTTTCCTAAGCAGAGTTGAACTACATATGGCCCCTGTGTGTAGGAAGCACAGTTGTTTTGTTCTGAGCAAGCTCACTGTTCGGACACAATAGGAAACACAGTAGAGTAGAAGAGTGCTCTTTTCTCAAAAGCAGAGTGTGTTTCTTGTAAGGTGAGCTAGCGTTTGTTTCCCAATCCTAAATGGAGATGAGTCACATGCAGTTTCTTGTCCTACAAGCAAGAGTTGTTTTCTGGTAAGAAGAGTCACTATTGCGCTCCCATTGTCATACACAGGGCAATTAGCACTGGCGTCTCTTCCCAGCATGTACAGTGTATTGGACTGAAGAGGATCTACTGTTCTTGTCAGTTTCCTAAGCAGAATTGAACTAGATATGGCCATGTGTGTAGGAAGCACAGTTTTTTGTTCTGAGCAAGCTCACTGTTCTGGCCCTATAGGAAACAAAGTAGAGTAGAAGAGTGATGGTTTCGAAAAAGCAGAGTGTGTTTCTTGTAAGGCAAGCTAGCATTTGTTTCCCAGTCCTAAATGGAGTTGAATTACATCCTGTTTTTGGTCCTACGAGCAAGAGTTGTTTTCTGGTAATAAAGTCACTGTTGCGCTCCCATTGCCATACACAGTATAAATAGCACTCGCATCTGTTCCCAGCAAGTACAGTGTATTGGACTGAAGCGGAGCTACTGTTCTTGTCAGTTTCCTAAGCAGAGTTGAACTAGATATGGCCCGTGTGTGTAGGAAGCACAGTTCTTTTGTTCTGAGCAAGCTCATTGTTATGACCCCATATGAACCACAGTAAAATAGAAGACTGCTCTTTTCTCAAAAGCAGAGTGTGTTTCTTGTAAGGCTAGCTAGCGTTTGTTTCCCAGTCCTAAATGGATTTGAATCACATGCAGTTTTTGGTCCTACGAGCAAGAGTTGTTTTCTGGAAAGGAAAGTAACTATTGTGCTCCCATTTACATACACAGTGCAAATAGCACTCGCATCTGTTCCCAGCAAGTACAGTGTATTGGACTGAAGATGAGCTACTGTTCTTGTCAGTTTCCTAAGCAGAGTTGAACTAGATATGGCCCCTGTGTGTAGGAAGCACAGTACTTTTGTTCTGAGCAAGCTCACTGTTCGGACCCCATAGGAAACACAGTAGAGTAGAAGAGTGCTCTTTTCTCAAAAGCAGTGTGTGTTTCTTGTAAGGCGAGCTAGCGTTTGTTTCCCAGTTCTAAATGGAGTTGAATCACATGCAGTTTCTGTTCCTATGAGCAAGAATTGTTTTCTGGGAAGAAGAGTCACTATTGTGCTCCCATTGCCATACACAGTGCAAATAGCACTCGCGTCTGTTCCCAGCAAGTACAGTGTATTGGACTGAAGAGGAGCTACTGTTCATGTCAGTTTCCTAAGCAGAGTTGAACTAATTATGGCCCCTGTGTGTAGGAAGCACAGTTCTTTTGTTCTGAGCAAGCTCAGTGTTCGGACACCATAGGAAACACAGTAGAGTAGAAGAGTGCTCTTTTCTCAAAAGCAGAGTGTGTTTCTTGTAAGGTGAGCTAGCGTTTGTTTCCCAGTCTTAAATGGAGTTGAATCACATGCAGTTTCTTGTCCTACGAGCAAGAGTTGTTTTCTGGTAAGAAGAGTCACTATTGCGCTCCCCTTGTCATACACAGTGCAAATAGCACTCGCGTCTGTTCCCAGCAAGTACAGTGTATTGGACTAAAGGGGAGCTACTCTTCTTGTCAGTTTCCTAAGCAGAGTTGAACTAGATATGGCCCGTGTGTGTAGGAAGCACAGTTCTTTTGTTCTGAGCAAGCTCACTGTTCGGACACCATAGGAAACACAGTAGAGTAGAAGAGTGCTCTTTTCTCAAAAGCAGAGTGTGTTTCTTGTAAGGTGAGCTAGCATTTGTTTCCCAATCCTAAATGGAGATGAATCACATGCAGTTTCTTGTCCTACGAGCAAGAGTTGTTTTCTGGTAAGAAGAGTCACTATTGCGCTCCCATTGTCATACACAGGGCAATTAGCACTGGCGTCTCTTCCCAGCATGTACAGTGTATTGGACTGAAGAGGATCTACTGTTCTTGTCAGTTTCCTAAGCAGAATTGAACTAGATATGGCCATGTGTGTAGGAAGCACAGTTTTTTGTTCTGAGCAAGCTCACTCTTCTGGCCCTATAGGAAACAAAGTAGAGTAGAAGAGTGATGGTTTCGAAAAAGCAGAGTGTGTTTCTTGTAAGGCAAGCTAGCATTTGTTTCCCAGTCCTTAATGGAGTTGAATTACATCCTGTTTTTGGTCCTACGAGCAAGAGTTGTTTTCTGGTAATAAAGTCACTGTTGCGCTCCCATTGCCATACACAGTATAAATAGCACTCGCATCTGTTCCCAGCAAGTACAGTGTATTGGACTGAAGCGGAGCTACTGTTCTTGTCAGTTTCCTAATCAGAGTTGAACTAGATATGGCCCGTGTGTGTAGGAAGCACAGTTCTTTTGTTCTGAGCAGGCTCACTGTATGGACCCCATAAGAAACACAGTAGAGTAGAAGACTGCTCTTTTCTCAAAAGCAGAGTGTGTTTCTTGTAAGGCGAGCTAGCGTTTGTTTCCCAGTCCTAAATGGATTTGAATCACATGCAGTTTCTGGTCCTACGAGCAAGAGTTGTTTTCTGGTAAGGAAAGTCACTATTGCGATCCCATTGCCATACACAGTGCAAATAGCACTCGTGTCTGCTCCCAGCAAGTGCAGTGTATTGGACTGAAGAAGAGCTACTGTTCTTGTCAGTTTCCTAAGCAGAGTTGAACTAGATATGGCCCATGTGTGTAGGAAACACAGTTCTTTTGTTCTGAGCAGGCTCACTGTATGGACCCCATAAGAAACACAGTAGAGTAGAAGACTGCTCTTTTCTCAAAAGCAGAGTGTGTTTCTTGTAAGGCGAGCTAGCGTTTGTTTCCCAATCCTAAATGGAGATGAATCACATGCAGTTTCTTGTCCTACGAGTAAGAGATGTTTTCTGGTAAGAAGAGTCACTATTGCGCTACCATTGTCATACACAGGGCAAATAGCACTGGCGTCTGTTCCCAGCATGTACAGTGTATTTGACTGAAGAGCATCTACTGTTCTTGTCAGTTTCCTAACCTGAGTTGAACTAGATATGGCCCGTGTGTGTAGGAAGCACAGTTCTTTTGTTCTGAGAATGCTCACTGTTCTGGCCTTATAGGAAAGACATTAGAGTAGAAGAGTGCTCCTTTCTCAAAAGCAGAGTGTGTTTCTTGTAAGTCAAGCTAGCATTTGTTTCCCAGTCCTAAATGGAGTTGAATCACATGCAGTTTCTGGTCCTACGAGCAAGAGTTGTTTTCAGGTAAGAAGAGTCACTATTGTGCTCCCATTGTCATAAACGGGGCAAATAGCACTGGCATCTGTGTACAGATGTATTGGACTGAAGACGATCTGCTGTTCTTGTCAGTTTCCTAAGCATAATTGAACTAGATATGGCCCATGTGTGTAGGAAGCACAGTTCTTTTGTTCGGAGCAAGCTCACTGTTCGGATCCCATTGGATACACAGTAGAGTAGAAGAGTGCTCTTTTCTCAAAAGCACAGTGTGTTTCTTGTAAGGCGAACTAGCGTTTGTTTCCCAGTCCTAAATCGAGTTGAATCACATGCAGTTTCTTGTCCTATGAGCAAGAGTTGTTTTCTTGTAAGAAGAGTCACTATTGTGCTCCCATTGTCATACACAGGGCAAATAGCACTTGCGTCTGTTCCCAGCATGTACAGTGTATTGGACTGAAGAGGATCTACTGTTCTTGTCAGTTTCCTAAGCAGAATTGAACTAGATATGGCCGTATTTGTAGGAAGCACAGTTCTTTGTTCTGAGCAAACTCACTGTTCTGGCCATATAGGAAACACAGTAGAGTAGAAGAGTGCTCTTTTCTCAAAAGCAGAGTGTGTTTCCTCTAAGGTGAGCTAGGGTTTGTTTCCGAGTCCTAAATGGAGTTGAATCACATGCAGTTTTTGGTCCTACGAGCAAGAGTTGTTTTCTGGTAATAAAGTCACTATTGCGCTCCCATTGCAATACACAGTGCAAATAGCACTCGCATCTGTTCCCAGCAAGTACAGTGTATTGGACTGAAGCGGAGCTACTCTTCTTGTCAGTTTCCTAAGCAGATTTGAACTAGATATGGCCCGTGTGTGTAGGAAGCACAGTTCTTTTGTTCTGAGCAAGCTCACTGTTCGAACTCCATAGGAAACACAGTAGAGTAGAAGAGTGCTCTTTTCTCAAAAGCACAGTGTCTTTCTTGTAAGGCGAGCTAGTGTTCGTTTCCCAGTCAGAAATGGAGTTGAATCCCATGCAGTTTCTGGTCCTATGAGCAAGAGGTGTTTTCTGGTAAGGAAAGTCACTATTGCGCTCCCATTTCCATACACAGTGCAAATAGCACTCGCGTCTGTTCCCAGCAAGTACAGTGTATTGGACTGAAGCAGAGCTACTGTTCTTGTCAGTTTCCTAAGCAGAGATGAACTAGATATGGCCCGCGTGTGTAAGAAGCACAGTTCTTTTGTTCTGAGCAAGCTCACTGTTCAGACCCCCTAGGAAACACAGTAGAGTAGAAGAGTGCTCTTTTCTCAAAAGCAGAGTGTGTTTCTTGTAAGGCAAGCTAGCATTTGTTTCCCAGTCCTAAATGGAGATGAATCACATGCAGTTTTTGGTCCTCCGACCAAGAGTTGTTTTCTGGTAAGGAAAGTCACTATTGCACTCCCATTTCCATACACAGTGCAAATAGCACTCGCGTCTGTTGCCAGCAATTACAGTGTATTGGACTGAAGCGGAGCTACTGTTCTTGTCAGTTTCCTAAGCAGAGTTGAACTAGATATGGCCCCTGTGTGTAGGAAGTACAGTTCTTTTGTTCTGAGCAAGCTCACTATTTGGACCCCATAGGAAACACAGTAGAGTAGAAGAGCGCTCTTTTCTCAAAATCAGAGAGTCTTTCTTGTAAGGCGAGCTAGTGTTTGTTTCCCAGTCAGAAATGGAGTTGAATGCCATGCAGATTCTTGTCCTATGAGTAAGAGTTGTTTTCTGATAAGAAGAGTCACTATTGTGCTCCTATTGCCATACACAGGGCAAATAGCACTGGCGTCTGTTCCCAGCAAGTACAGTGTATTGGACTGAAGCGGAGCTACTGTTCTTGTCAGTTTCCTAAGCCGAGGTGAACTAGATATGGCCCGTGTGTAGGAAGCACAGTTCTTTTGTTCTGAGCAAGCTCACTGTTCGGACACCATAGGAAACACAGTAGAGTAGAAGAGTGCTCTTTTCTCAAAAGCAGAGTGTGTTTCTTGTAAGGCGAGCTAGTGTTTGTTTCCCAGTTAGAAATGGAGTTGAATCCCATGCAGTTTCTGGTCCTACGAGCAAGAGTTGTTTTCTGGTAAAGAAAGTCACTATGGCGCTCCCATTTCCATACACAGTGCAAATAGCACTCGCGTCTGTTCCCAGCAAGTTCAGTGTATTGGACTGAAGCGTAGCTACTGTTCTTTTCAGTTTCCTAAGCAGAGTTGAACTAGATATGGCCCGTGTGTGTAGGAAGCACAGTTCTTTTGTTCTGAGCAAGCTCATTGTTCGGACCCCATATGAACCACAGTAGAATAGAAGACTGCTCTTTTCTCAAAAGCAGAGTGTGTTTCTTGTAAGGCGAGCTAGCGTTTGTTTCCCAGTCCTAAATGGATTTGAATCACATGCAGTTTCTGGTCCTACGAGCAAGAGTTGTTTTCTGGTAAGGAAAGTCACTATTGCGATCCCATTGCCATACACAGTGCAAATAGCACTCGCGTCTGCTCCCAGCAAGTGCAGTGTATTGGACTGAAGAAGAGCTACTGTTCTTGTCAGTTTCGTAAGCAGAGTTGAACTAGATATGGCCCATGTGTGTAGGAAACACAGTTCTTTTGTTCTGAGCAGGCTCACTGTATGGACCTCATAAGAAACACAGTAGAGTAGAAGACTGCTCTTTTCTCAAAAGCAGAGTGTGTTTCTTGTAAGGCGAGCTAGCGTTTGTTTCCATATCCTAAATGGAGATGAATCACATGCAGTTTCTTGTCCTACGAGTAAGAGATGTTTTCTGGTAAGAAGAGTCACTATTGCGCTACCATTGTCATACACAGGGCAAATAGCACTGGCGTCTGTTCCCAGCATGTACAGTGTATTTGACTGAAGAGCATCTACTGTTCTTGTCAGTTTCCTAAGCTGAGTTGAACTAGATATGGCCCGTGTGTGTAGGAAGCACAGTTCTTTTGTTCTGAGAATGCTCACTGTTCTGGCCTTATAGGAAAGACATTAGAGTAGAAGAGTGCTCCTTTCTCAAAAGCAGAGTGTGTTTCTTGTAAGTCAAGCTAGCATTTGTTTCCCAGTCCTAAATGGAGTTGAATCACATGCAGTTTCTGGTCCTACGAGCAAGAGTTGTTTTCAGGTAAGAAGAGTCACTATTGTGCTTCCATTGTCATAAACGGGGCAAATAGCACTGGCATCTGTGTATAGATGTATTGGACTGAAGACGATCTGCTGTTCTTGTCAGTTTCCTAAGCATAATTGAACTAGATATGGCCCATGTGTGTAGGAAGCACAGTTCTTTTGTTCGGAGCAAGCTCACTGTTCGGATCCCATTGGATACACAGTAGAGTAGAAGAGTGCTCTTTTCTCAAAAGCAGAGTGTGTTTCTTGTAAGGCGAACTAGCGTTTGTTTCCCAGTCCTAAATCGAGTTGAATCACATGCAGTTTCTTGTCCTATGAGCAAGAGTTGTTTTCTTGTAAGAAGAGTCACTATTGTGCTCCCATTGTCATACACAGGGCAAATAGCACTTGCGTCTATTCCCAGCATGTACAGTGTATTGGACTGAAGAGGATCTACTGTTCTTGTCAGTTTCCTAAGCAGAATTGAACTAGATATGGCCGTATTTGTAGGAAGCACAGTTCTTTGTTCTGAGCAAACTCACTGTTCTGGCCATATAGGAAACACAGTAGAGTAGAAGAGTGCTCTTTTCTCAAAAGCAGAGTGTGTTTCCTCTAAGGTGAGCTAGGGTTTGTTTCCGAGTCCTAAATGGAGTTGAATCACATGCAGTTTTTGGTCCTACGAGCAAGAGTTGTTTTCTGGTAATAAAGTCACTATTGCGCTCCCATTGCAATACACAGTGCAAATAGCACTCGCATCTGTTCCCAGCAAGTACAGTGTATTGGACTGAAGCGGAGCTACTCTTCTTGTCAGTTTCCTAAGCAGATTTGAACTAGATATGGCCCGTGTGTGTAGGAAGCACAGTTCTTTTGTTCTGAGCAAGCTCACTGTTCGAACTCCAAGGGAAACACAGTAGAGTAGAAGAGTGCTCTTTTCTCAAAAGCACAGTGTCTTTCTTGTAAGGCGAGCTAGTGTTCGTTTCCCAGTCAGAAATGGAGTTGAATCCCATGCAGTTTCTGGTCCTATGAGCAAGAGGTGTTTTCTGGTAAGGAAAGTCACTATTGCGCTCCCATTTCCATACACAGTTCAAATAGCACTCGCGTCTGTTCCCAGCAAGTACAGTGTATTGGACTGAAGCGGAGCTACTGTTCTTGTCAGTTTCCTAAGCAGAGTTGAACTAGATATGGCCCCTGTGTGTAGGAAGCACAGTTCTTTTGTTCTGAGCAAGCTCACTATTTGGACCCAATAGGAAACACAGTAGAGTAGAAGAGTGCTCTTTTCTCAAAATCAGAGAGTCTTTCTTGTAAGGCGAGCTAGTGTTTGTTTCCCAGTCAGAAATGGAGTTGAATCCCATGCAGTTTCTTGTCCTATGAGTAAGAGTTGTTTTCTGATAAGAAGAGACACTATTGTGCTCCTATTGCCATACACAGTGCAAATAGCACTCGTGTCTGTTCCCAGCTAGTACAGTGTATTGGACTAAAGAGGAGCTACCGTTCTTGTAAGTTTCCTAAGCAGAGTTGAACTAGATATGGCCCGTGTGTGTAGGAAGCACAGTTCTTTTGTTCTGAGCAAGCTCACTGTTCGGACCCCATAGGAAACACAGTAGAGTAGAAGACTGCTCTTTTCTCAAAAGCAGAGTGTGTTTCTTGTAAGGCGAGGTAGCATTTGTTTCCAGTCCTAAATGGAGTTGAATCACATCCAGTTTTTGGTCCTACGAGCAAGACTTGTTTTCTGGTAATAAAGTCACTATTGCGCTCCCATTTCCATACACAGTGCAATTAGCACTCGTGTCTGTTCCCAGCAAGTACAGTGTATTGGACTGAAGCGTAGCTACTGTTCTTGTCAGTTTCCTAAGCAGAGTTGAACAAGATAAGGCCCCTGTGTGTAGGAAGCACAGTTCTTTTGTTCTGAGCAAGCTCACTCTTCGGAACACATAGGAAACACAGTAGAGTAGAAGAGTGCTCTTTTCTCAAAATCAGAGTGTCTTTCTTGTAAGGCGAGCTAGTGTTTGTTTCCCAGTCAGAAATGGAGTTGAATCCCATGCAGTTTCTTGTCCTATGAGTAAGAGTTGTTTTCTGATAAGAAGAGTCACTATTGTGCTCCTATTGCCATACACAGGGCAAATAGCACTCGCGTCTGTTCCCAGCTACTACACTGTATTTGACTGAAGAGGAGCTACCGTTCTTGTCAGTTTCCTAAGCAGAGTTGAACTAGATATGGCCCGTGTGTGTAGGAAGCACAGTTCTTTTGTGAGCAAGCTCACTGTTCGGACCCCATAGGAAACACAGTAGAGTAGAAGACTGCTCTTTTCTCAAAAGCAGAGTGTGTTTCTTGTAAGGCGAGGTAGCATTTGTTTCCAGTCCTAAATGGAGTTGAATCACATCCAGTTTTTGGTCCTACGAGCAAGAGTTGTTTTCTGGTAATAAAGTCACTATTGCGCTCCCATTTCCATACACAGTGCAAATAGCACTCGTGTCTGTTCCCAGCAAGTACAGTGTATTGGACTGAAGTGTAGCTACTGTTCTTGTCAGTTTCCTAAGCAGAGTTGAACTAGATAAGGCCCCTGTGTGTAGGAAGCACAGTTCTTTTGTTCTGAGCAAGCTCAATGTTCGGACCCCATAGGAAACACAGTAGAGTAGAAGAGTGCTCTTTTCTCATTATCAGAGTGTCTTTCTTGTAAGGCGAGCTAGTGTTTGTTTCCCAGTCAGAAATGGAGTTGAATCCCATGCAGTTTCTGGTCCTATGAGCAAGAGTTGTTTTCTGATAAGAAGAGACACTATTGTGCTCCTATTGCCATACACAGTGCAAATAGCACTGGCGTCTGTTCCCAGCAAGTACAGTGTATTGGACTGAAGAGGAGCTACTGTTCTCGTCAGTTTCCTAAGCAGAGTTGAACTACATATGATCCTTGTGTGAAGGAGGCACAGTTCTTTTGTCCTGAGCAAAATCACTGTTCGGACCACTTCGGAAACACAGTAGAGTAGAAGACTGCTCTTTTCTCAAAAGCAGAGTGTGTTTCTTGTAAGGCGAGGTAGCATTTGTTTCCCAGTCTTAAATGGAGCTGAATCACATGCAGTTTCTGGTCCTACGAGCAAGAGTTGTTTTCTGGTAAGGAAAGTCACTATTGTGCTCCCATTTCCATACACAGTGCAAATAGCACTCGCGACTGTTCCCAGCAATTACAGTGTATTGGACTGAAGTGGAGCTACTGTTCTTGTCAGTTTCCTAAGCAGAGTTGAACTAGATATGGCCCCTGTGTGTAGGAAGCACAGTTCTTTTGTTCTGAGCAAGCTCACTATTTGGACCCAATAGGAAACACAGTAGAGTAGAAGAGTGCTCTTTTCTCAAAATCAGAAAGTCTTTCTTGTAAGGCGAGCTGGTTTTGTTTCCCAGTCAGAAATCGAGTTGAATCCCATGCAGTTTCTTGTCCTATGAGTAAGAGTTGTTTTCTGATAAGAAGAGTCATTATTGTGCTCCTATTGCCATACACAGTGCAAATAGCACTCGTGTCTGTTCCCAGCAAGTACCGTGTATTGGACTGAAGAGGAGCTACCGTTCTTGTCAGTTTCCTAAGCAGAGTTGAACTACATATGGTCCATGTGTGTAGGAGGCACAGTTCTTTTGTTCTGAGCAAACTCACTGTTCGGACCCCATAGGAAACACAGTAGAGTAGAAGAGTGCTCTTTTCTCAAAATCAGAGTGTGTTTCTTGTAAGGCGAGCTAGCGTTTGTTTCCCAGTCCTAAATGGAGTTGAATCACATGCAGTTTTTGGTCCTACGAGCAAGAGTTGTTTTCTGGTAATAAAGTCACTGTTGCGCTCCCATTGCCATACACAGTGCAAATAGCACTCGCATCTGTTCCCAGCAAGTACAGTGTATTGGACTGAAGCGGAGCTACTGTTCTTGTCAGTTTCCTAAGCAGAGTTGAACTAGATATGGCCCGTGTGTGTAGGAAGCCCAGTTCTTTTGTTCTGAGCAAGCTCACTGTTCGGACCCCATAGGATACACAGTCAAGTAGAAGAGTGCTCTTTTCTCAAAGGCAGAGTGTGTTTCTTGTTAGGCGAGCTAGCGTTTGTTTCCCAGTCCTAAACGGAGTTGAATCACATGCAGATTCTTGTCTGATGAGCAAGAGTTGTTTTCTGGTAAGAAGAGTCACTATTCCGCTCCCATTGTCATACACAAGGCAAATAGCACTGGCGTCTGTTCCCAGCATGTACAGTGTATTGGACTGAACAGGAGCTACTGTTCTTTTCAGTTTCCTAAGCAGAATTGAACTAGATATGGCAGTATTTGTAGGAAGCACAGTTCTTTTGGTCTGAGCAAGCTCACTCTTCTGGCCCTATAAGTAACACAGTACAGTAGAAGAGTGCTCTTTTCTCAAAAGCAGAGTGTGTTTCTTGTAAGGCGAGCTAGCGTTTGTTTCCCATTCCTAAATGGAGTTGAATCACATGCAGTTTTTGGTCCTACGAGCAAGAGTTGTTTTCTGGTAATAAAGTCACTATTGCGCTCCCATTTCCATACACAGTGCAAATATCACTCGCGTCTGTTCCCAGCAAGTACAGTGTATTGGACTGAAGCGTAGCTACTGTTCTTGTCAGTTTCCTAAGCAGAGTTGAACTAGATATGGCCCCTGTGTGTAGGAAGCACAGTTCTTTTGTTCTGAGCAAGCTCACTATTCGGACCCCAAAGGAAACACAGTAGAGTAGAAGAGTGCTCTTTTCTCAAAATCAGAGTGTGTTTCTTGTAAGGCGAGCTAGTGTTTGTTTCCCAGTCAGAAATGGAGTTGAATCCCATGCAGTTTCTTGTCCTATGAGTAAGAGTTGTTTTCTGATAAGAAGAGACACTATTGTGCTCCTATTGCCATACACAGTGCAAATAGCACTGGCGTCTGTTCCCAGCAAGTACAGTGTATTTGGACTGAAGAGGAGCTACTGTTCTTCTCATTTTCCTAAGCAGAGTTGAACTACATATTGGTCCGTGTGTGTAGGAAGCACATTTCTTTTGTTCTGAGCAAGCTCACTGTTCGGACCCCATAGGAAACACAGTAGAGTAGAAGAGTGCTCTTTTCTCATAAGCAGAGTGTGTTTCTTGTAAGGCGAGCTAGCATTTGTTTCCCCAGTCCTAAATGGGGCTGAATCACATGCAGATTCTGGTCCTACCAGCAAGAGTTGTTTTCTGGTAAGGAAAGTCACTATTGTGCTCCCATTGCCATACACAGTGCCATAGCACTCGCGTCTGTTCCCAGCAAGTACAGTGTATTGGACTGAAGAGGAGCTACTGTTCTTGTCAGTTTCCTAAGCAGAGTTGAACTAGATATGGCCCGTGTGTGTAGGAAGCACAGTTCTTTTGTTCTGAGCAAGCTCACTGTTCGGACCCCATAGGAAACACAGTAGAGTAGAAGACTGCTCTTTTCTCAAAAGCAGAGTGTGTTTCTTGTAAGGCGAGCTAGCGTTTGTTTCCCAGTTCTAAATGGAGTTGAATCACATGCAGTTTTTGGTCCTGCGAGCAAGAGTTGTTTTCTGGTAATAAAGTCACTGTTGCGCTCCCATTGCCATACACAGTGTAAATAGCACTCGCATCTGTTCCCAGCAAGTACAGTGTATTGGACTGAAGCGAAGCTACTGTTCTTCTCAGTTTGCTAAGCAGAGTTGAACTAGATATGGCCCCTGTGTGTAGGAAGCACAGTTCTTTTGGAGCAAGCTCACTATTCGGACCCTATAGGAAACACAGTAGAGTAGAAGAGTGCTCTTTTCTCAAAAGCAGAGTGTGTTTCTTGTAAGGCGAGCTAGTGTTTGTTTCCCAGTCAGAAATGGAGTTGAATCCCATGCAGTTTCTGGTCCTACGAGGAAGAGTTGTTTTCTGGTAAGGAAAGTCACTATTGCGCTCCAATTTCCATACACAGTGCAAATAGCACTCGCGTCTGTTCCCAGCAAGTACAGTGTATTGGACTGAAGCGGAGCTACTGTTCTTGTCAGTTTCCTAAGCAGAGATGAACTAGATAAGGCCCGTGTGTGTAGGAAGCACAGTACTTTTGTTCTGAGCAAGCTCACTGTTCAGACCCCATAGAAAACACAGTAGAGTAGAAGAGTGCTCTTTTCTCAAAAGCAGAGTGTGTTTTTTGTAAGGCGAGATAGCGTTTGTTTCCCAGTCCTAAATGGAGTTGAATCACATGCACTTTCTTGTCCTACGACCAAGAGTTGTTTTCTGGTAAGGAAAGTCACTATTGCGCTCCCATTTACATACACAGTGCAAATAGCGCTCGCGTCTGTTCCCAGCAAGTACAGTGTATTGGACTGAAGCGTAGCTACTGTTCTTTTCAGTTTCCTAAGCAGAGTTGAACTAGATATGGCCCCTGTGTGTAGGAAGCACAGTTCTTTTGTTCTGAGCAAGCTCACTATTCGGACCCCATAGGAAACACAGTAAAGTAGAACAGTGCTCTTTTCTCAAAATCAGAGTGTCTTTCTTGTAAGGCGAGCTAGTGTTTGTTTCCCAGTCAGAAATGGAGTTGAATCCCATGCAGTTTCTGGTCCTATGAGCAAGAGTTGTTTTCTGATAAGAAGGGTCACTATTGTCTCCTATTGCCATACACAGTGAAAAAAGCACTCGCCTCTGTTCCCAGCAAGTACAGTGTATTGGACTGAAGAGGAGCTACTGTTCTTGTCAGTTTCCTAAGCACAGTTGAACTACATATGGTCCGTGTGTGTAGGAAGCACATTTCTTTTGTTCTGAGCAAGCTCACTGTTCGGACCCCATGGGAAACACAGTAGTGTAGACGAGTGCTCTTTACTCAAAAGCAGAGTGTGTTTCTTGTAAGGCGAGCTAGCATTTGTTTCCCGTCCTACATGGAGCTGAATCACATGCAGTTTCTGGTCCTACGAGCAAGAGTTGTTTTCTGGTAAGGAAAGTCACTATTGCGCTCCCATTGCCATACACAGTGCAAATAGCACTCGCGTCTGTTCCCAGCAAGTACAGTGTATTGGACTGAAGAGGAGCTACTGTTCTTGTCAGTTTCCTAAGCAGAGTTGAACTAGATATGGCCCGTGTGTGTAGGAAGCACAGTTCTTTTGTTCTGAGCAAGCTCAATGTTCGGACCCCATAGGAAACACAGTAGAGTAGAAGAGTGCTCTTTTCTCAAAAGCAGAGTGTGTTTCTTGTAAGGCGAGCTAGCGTTTGTTTCCCAGTCCTAAATGGAGTTGTATCACATGCAGTTTTTGTTCCTACGAGCAAGAGTTGTTTTCTGGTAATAAAGTCACTGTTGCGCTCCAATTGCCATACACAGTGCAAATAGCACTCGCATCTGTTCCCAGCAAGTACAGTGTATTGGACTGAAGCGGAGCTACTGTTCTTGTCAGTTTCCTAAGCAGAGTTGAACTAGATATGGCCCCTGTGTGTAGGAAGCACAGTTCTTTTGTTCTGAGCAAGCTCACTGTTCGGACCCCATAGGATACACAGTCGAGTAGAAGAGTGCTCTTTTCTCAAAAGCAGAGTGTGTTTCTTGTTAGGCGAGCTAGCGTTTGTTTCCCAGTCCTAAATGGAGTTGAATCACATGCAGTTTCTTGTCCTACGAGCAAGAGTTGTTTTCTGGTAAGAAGAGTCACTATTGTGCTCCCATTGTCATACACAGGGCAAATAGCACTGGCGTCTTTTCCCAGCATGTACAGTGT
Source organism: Peromyscus eremicus (assembly GCF_949786415.1). Taxonomy (NCBI): domain Eukaryota; kingdom Metazoa; phylum Chordata; class Mammalia; order Rodentia; family Cricetidae; genus Peromyscus; species Peromyscus eremicus. The sequence continues at coordinate 26,915 of NW_026734761.1, forward strand.
ATTGGACTGAACAGGAGCTACTGTTCTTTTCAGTTTCCTAAGCAGAATTGAACTAGATATGGCAGTATTTGTATGAAGCACAGTTCTTTTGTTCTGAGCAAGCTCACTGTTCTGGCCCTATAGGAAACACAGTAGAGTAGAAGAGTGCTCTTTTCTCAAAAGCAGAGTGTGTTTTTTGTAAGGCGAGCTAGCGTTTGTTTCCCAGTCCTAAATGGAGTTGAATCACATGCAGTTTTTGGTCCTACGAGCAAGAGTTGTTTTCTGGTAATAAAGTCACTGTTGCGCTCCCATTGCCATACACAGTGCAAATAGCACTCGCATCTGTTCCCAGCAAGTACAGTGTATTGGACTGAAGCGGAGCTACTGTTCTTGTCAGTTTCCTAAGCAGAGTTGAACTAGATATGGCCCGTGTGTGTAGGAAGCCCAGTTCTTTTGTTCTGAGCAAGCTCACTGTTCGGACCCCATAGGATACACAGTCGAGTAGAAGAGTGCTCTTTTCTCAAAGGCAGAGTGTGTTTCTTGTTAGGCGAGCTGGCGTTTGTTTCCCAGTCCTAAACGGAGTTGAATCACATGCAGTTTCTGGTCCGATGAGCAAGAGTTGTTTTCTGGTAAGAAGAGTCACTATTCCGCTCCCATTGTCATACACAAGGCAAATAGCACTGGCGTCTGTTCCCAGCATGTACAGTGTATTGGACTGAACAGGAGCTACTGTTCTTTTCAGTTTCCTAAGCAGAATTGAACTAGATATGGCAGTATTTGTATGAAGCACAGTTCTTTTGGTCTGAGCAAGCTCACTCTTCTGGCCCTATAAGAAACACAGTACAGTAGAAGAGTGCTCTTTTCTCAAAAGCAGAGTGTGTTTCTTGTAAGGCGAGCTAGCGTTTGTTTCCCATTCCTAAATGGAGTTGAATCACATGCAGTTTTTGGTCCTACGAGCAAGAGTTGTTTTCTGGTAATAAAGTCACTATTGCGCTCCCATTTCCATACACAGTGCAAATATCACTCGCGTCTGTTCCCAGCAAGTACAGTGTATTGGACTGAAGCGTAGCTACTGTTCTTGTCAGTTTCCTAAGCAGAGTTGAACTAGATATGGCCCCTGTGTGTAGGAAGCACAGTTCTTTTGTTCTGAGCAAGCTCACTATTCGGACCCCAAAGGAAACACAGTAGAGTAGAAGAGTGCTCTTTTCTAAAAATCAGAGTGTCTTTCTTGTAAGGCGAGCTAGTGTTTGTTTCCCAGTCAGAAATGGAGTTGAATCCCATGCAGTTTCTGGTCCTATGAGCAAGAGTTGTTTTCTGATAAGAAGAGACACTATTGTGCTCCTATTGCCATACACAGTGCAAATAGCACTGGCGTCTATTCGCAGCAAGTACAGTGTATTGGACTGAAGAGGAGCTACTGTTCTTCTCATTTTCCTAAGCAGAGTTGAACTACATATGGTCCGTGTGTGTAGGAAGCACATTTCTTTTGTTCTGAGCAAGCTCACTGTTCGGACCCCATAGGAAACACAGTAGAGTAGAAGAGTGCTCTTTTCTCATAAGCAGAGTGTGTTTCTTGTAAGGCGAGCTAGCATTTGTTTCCCAGTCCTAAATGGGGCTGAATCACATGCAGATTCTGGTCCTACCAGCAAGAGTTGTTTTCTGGTAAGGAAAGTCACTATTGTGCTCCCATTGCCATACACAGTGCCAATAGCACTCGCGTCTGTTCCCAGCAAGTACAGTGTATTGGACTGAAGAGGAGCTACTGTTCTTGTCAGTTTCCTAAGCAGAGTTGAACTAGATATGGCCCGTGTGTGTAGGAAGCACAGTTCTTTTGTTCTGAGCAAGCTCACTGTTCGGACCCCATAGGAAACACAGTAGAGTAGAAGACTGCTCTTTTCTCAAAAGCAGAGTGTGTTTCTTGTAAGGCGAGCTAGCGTTTGTTTCCCAGTTCTAAATGGAGTTGAATCACATGCAGTTTTTGGTCCTGCGAGCAAGAGTTGTTTTCTGGTAATAAAGTCACTGTTGCGCTCCCTTTGCCATACACAGTGTAAATAGCACTCGCATCTGTTCCCAGCAAGTACAGTGTATTGGACTGAAGCGAAGCTACTGTTCTTCTCAGTTTGCTAAGCAGAGTTGAACTAGATATGGCCCCTGTGTGTAGGAAGCACAGTTCTTTTGTTCTGAGCAAGCTCACTATTCGGACCCTATAGGAAACACAGTAGAGTAGAAGAGTGCTCTTTTCTCAAAAGCAGAGTGTGTTTCTTGTAAGGCGAGCTAGTGTTTGTTTCCCAGTCAGAAATGGAGTTGAATCCCATGCAGTTTCTGGTCCTACGAGGAAGAGGTGTTTTCTGGTAAGGAAAGTCACTATTGCGCTCCAATTTCCATACACAGTGCAAATAGCACTCGTGTCTGTTCCCAGCAAGTACAGTGTATTGGACTGAAGCGGAGCTACTGTTCTTGTCAGTTTCCTAAGCAGAGATGAACTAGATAAGGCCCGTGTGTGTAGGAAGCACAGTACTTTTGTTCTGAGCAAGCTCACTGTTCAGACCCCATAGAAAACACAGTAGAGTAGAAGAGTGCTCTTTTCTCAAAAGCAGAGTGTGTTTTTTGTAAGGCGAGATAGCGTTTGTTTCCCAGTCCTAAATGGAGTTGAATCACATGCACTTTCTTGTCCTACGACCAAGAGTTGTTTTCTGGTAAGGAAAGTCACTATTGCGCTCCCATTTACATACACAGTGCAAATAGCGCTCGCGTCTGTTCCCAGCAAGTACAGTGTATTGGACTGAAGCGTAGCTACTGTTCTTTTCAGTTTCCTAAGCAGAGTTGAACTAGATATGGCCCCTGTGTGTAGGAAGCACAGTTCTTTTGTTCTGAGCAAGCTCACTATTCGGACCCCATAGGAAACACAGTAAAGTAGAACAGTGCTCTTTTCTCAAAATCAGAGTATCTTTCTTGTAAGGCGAGCTAGTGTTTGTTTCCCAGTCAGAAATGGAGTTGAATCCCATGCAGTTTCTGGTCCTATGAGCAAGAGTTGTTTTCTGATAAGAAGGGTCACTATTGTCTCCTATTGCCATACACAGTGCAAAAAGCACTCGCCTCTGTTCCCAGCAAGTACAGTGTATTGGACTGAAGAGGAGCTACTGTTCTTGTCAGTTTCCTAAGCACAGTTGAACTACATATGGTCCGTGTATGTAGGAAGCACATTTCTTTTGTTCTGAGCAAGCTCACTGTTCGGACCCCATGGGAAACACAGTAGTGTAGACGAGTGCTCTTTACTCAAAAGCAGAGTGTGTTTCTTGTAAGGCGAGCTAGCATTTGTTTCCCGTCCTACATGGAGCTGAATCACATGCAGTTTCTGGTCCTACGAGCAAGAGTTGTTTTCTGGTAAGGAAAGTCACTATTGCGCTCCCATTGCCATACACAGTGCAAATAGCACTCGCGTCTGTTCCCAGCAAGTACAGTGTATTGGACTGAAGAGGAGCTACTGTTCTTGTCAGTTTCCTAAGCAGAGTTGAACTAGATATGGCCCGTGTGTGTAGGAAGCACAGTTCTTTTGTTCTGAGCAAGCTCAATGTTCGGACCCCATAGGAAACACAGTAGAGTAGAAGAGTGCTCTTTTCTCAAAAGCAGAGTGTGTTTCTTGTAAGGCGAGCTAGTGTTTGTTTCCCAGTCCTAAATGGAGTTGTATCACATGCAGTTTTTGTTCCTACGAGCAAGAGTTGTTTTCTGGTAATAAAGTCACTGTTGCGCTCCAATTGCCATACACAGTGCAAATAGCACTCGCATCTGTTCCCAGCAAGTACAGTGTATTGGACTGAAGCGGAGCTACTGTTCTTGTCAGTTTCCTAAGCAGAGTTGAACTAGATATGGCCCCTGTGTGTAGGAAGCACAGTTCTTTTGTTCTGAGCAAGCTCACTGTTCGGACCCCATAGGATACACAGTCGAGTAGAAGAGTGCTCTTTTCTCAAAAGCAGAGTGTGTTTCTTGTTAGGCGAGCTAGCGTTTGTTTCCCAGTCCTAAATGGAGTTGAATCACATGCAGTTTCTTGTCCTACGAGCAAGAGTTGTTTTCTGGTAAGAAGAGTCACTATTGTGCTCCCATTGTCATACACAGGGCAAATAGCACTGGCGTCTTTTCCCAGCATGTACAGTGTATTGGACTGAACAGGAGCTACTGTTCTTTTCAGTTTCCTAAGCAGAATTGAACTAGATATGGCAGTATTTGTATGAAGCACAGTTCTTTTGTTCTGAGCAAGCTCACTGTTCTGGCCCTATAGGAAACACAGTAGGGTAGAAGAGTGCTCTTTTCTCAAAAGCAGAGTGTGTTTTTTGTAAGGCGAGCTAGCGTTTGTTTCCCAGTCCTAAATGGAGTTGAATCACATGCAGTTTTTGGTCCTACGACCAAGAGTTGTTTTCTGGTAAGGAAAGTCACTATTGCGCTCCCATTGTCATACACAGGGCAAATAGCTCTGGCATCTGTTCACAGCATGTACAGTGTATTGGACTGAACAGGAGCTACTGTTCTTTTCAGTTTCCTAAGCAGAGTTGAACTAGATATGGCCCGTGTGTGTAGGAAGCACAGTTCTTTTGTTCTGATAAAGCTCACTGTTCAGACCCCTAGGAAACACAGTAGAGTAGAAGAGTGCTCTTTTCTCAAAAGCAGAGTGTGTTTTTTGTAAGGCGAGCTAGCGTTTGTTTCCCAGTCCTAAATGGATTTGAATCACATGCATTTTTTTGTCCTCCGAGCAAGAGGTGTTTTCTGGTTAGGAAAGTCACTATTGCGCTCCCATTTACATACACAGTGCAAATGGCACTCGCGTCTGTTCCCAGCAAGTACAGTGTATTGGACTGAAGCGTAGCTACTGTTCTTGTCATTTCCTAAGCAGAGTTGAACTAGATATGGCCCCTGTGTGTAGGAAGCACAGTTCTTTTGTTCTGAGCAAGCTCACTATTTGGACTCCATAGGAAACACAGTAGAGTAGAAGAGTGCTCTTTTCTCAAAGCAGAGTGTGTTTCTTGTAAGGAGAGCTAGCGTTTCTTTCCCAGTCCTAAATGGAGTTGAATCACATCCAGTTTTTGGTCCTACGAGGAAGAGTTGTTTTCTGGTAAGAAGAGTCACTATTGTGCTCCCATTGTCATACAAAGGGCAAATAGTCCTGGCGTCTGTTCCCAGCATGTACAGTGTATTGGACTGAAGAGGAGCTACTGTTCTTGTCAGTTTCCTAAGCAGAGTATAACTAGATATGGCCCCTGTGTGTAGGAAGCACAGTTCTTTTGTTCTGAGCAAGCTCACTGTTCGGACCCCTTAGGAAACACAGTAGAGTAGAAGAGTGCTCTTTTCTGAAAATCAGAGAGTCTTTCTTGTAAGGCGAGCTAGTGTTTGTTTCCCAGTCAGAAATGGAGTTGAATCCCATGCAGTTTCTTGTCCTATGAGTAAGAGTTGTTTTCTGATAAGAAGAGTCACTATTGTGCTCCTATTGTCATACACAGTGCAAATAGCACTCGCGTCTGTTCCCAGCTAGTACAGTGTATTGGACTGAAGAGGAGCTACCGTTCTTGTCAGATTCCTAAGCAGAGTTGAACTAGATATGGCCCGTGTGTTTAGGAAGCCCAGTTCTTTTGTTCTGAGCAAGCTCACTGTTCGGACCCCATAGGATACACAGTCGAGTAGAACAGTGCTCTTTTCTCAAAAGCAGAGTGTGTTTCTTGTAAGGCGAGCTAGTGTTTGTTTCCCAGTCAGAAATGGAGTTGAATCCCATGCAGTTTCTGGTCTTATGAGCAAGAGTTGTTTTCTGATAAGAAGAGACACTATTGTGCTCCTATTGCCATACACAGTGCAAATAGCACTGGCGTCTGTTCCCAGCAAGTACAGTGTATTGGACTGAAGAGGATCTACTGTTCTTGTCAGTTTCTAAAGCAGAGTTGAACTACATATGGTCCGTGTGTGTAGGAAGCACAGTTCTTTTGTTCTGAGCAAGCTCACTGTTCGGACCCCATAGGAAACACAGTAGAGTAGAAGAGTGCTCTTTTCTCAAAAGCAGAGTGTGTTTCTTGTAAGGCGAGCTAGCATTTGTTTCCCAGTCCTAAATGGAGCTGAATCACATGCAGTTTCTGGTCCTATGAGCAAGAGTTGTTTTCTGGTAAGGAAAGTCACTATTGTGCTCCCATTGCCATACACAGTGCCAATAGCACTCGCGTCTGTTCCCAGCAAGTACAGTGTATTGGACTGAAGCAGAGCTACTGTTCTTGTCAGTTTCCTAAGCAGAGATGAAGTAGATAAGGCCCGTGTGTGTAGGAAGCACAGTACTTTTGTTCTGAGCAAGCTCACAGTTCAGACCCCCTAGAAAACACAGTAGAGTAGAAGAGTGCTCTTTTTTCAAAAGCAGAGTGTGTTTTTTGTAAGGCGAGATAGCGTTTGTTTCCCAGTCCTAAATGGAGTCGAATCACATGCACTTTCTTGTCCTACGACCAAGAGTTGTTTTCTGGTAAGGAAAGTCACTATTGTGCTCCCATTTACATACACAGTGCAAATAGCACTCGCGTCTGTTCCCAGCAAGTACAGTGTATTGGACTGAAGCGGAGCTACTGTTCTTGTCAGTTTCCTAAGCAGAGTTGAACTAGATATGGCCCGTGTGTGTAGGAAGCACAGTTCTTTTGTTCTGAGCATGCTCACTATTCGGACCCCATTGGAAACACAGTAAAGTAGATGAGTGCTCTTTTCTCAAAATCAGAGTGTCTTTCTTGTAAGGCGAGCAGGTGTTTGTTTCCCAGGCAGAAATGGAGTAGAATCCCATGCAGTTTCTGATCCTATGAGCAAGAGTTGTTTTCTGATAAGAAGGGTCACTATTGTCTCCTATTGCCATACACAGTGCAAATAGCACTCGCCTCTGTTCCCAGCAAGTACAGTGTATTGGACTGAAGAGGAGCTACTGTTCTTGTCAGTTTCCTAAGCAGAGTTGAACTACATATGGTCCGTGTGTGTAGGATGCACAGTTCTTTTGTTCTGAGCAAGCTCACTGTTCGGACCCCATAGGAAACACAGTAGAGTAGAAGACTGCTCTTTTCTCAAAAGCAGAGTGTGTTTCTTGTAAGGCGAGCTAGCGTTTGTTTCCCAGTCCTAAATGGAGTTGAATCACATGCAGTTTTTGTTCCTACGAGCAAGAGTTGTTCTCTGGTAATAAAGTAACTGTTGCGCTCCAATTGCCATACACAGTGTAAATAGCACTCGCATCTGTTCCCAGCAAGTACAGTGTATTGAACTGAAGGGGAGCTACTGTTCTTGTCAGTTCCTTAAGCAGAGTTGAACTAGATATGGCTCCTGTGTGTAGGAAGCACAGTTCTTTTGTTCTGAGCAAGCTCACTGTTCGGACCCCATAGGATACACAGTCGAGTAGAAGAGTGCTCTTTACTCAAAAGCAGAGTGTTTCTTGTTAGGCGAGCTAGCGTTTGTTTCCCAGTCCTAAATGGAGTTGAATCACATGCAGTTTCTTGTCCTACGAGCAAGAGTTGTTTTCTGGTAATAAGAGTCACTATTGTGCTCCCGTTGTCATACAAAGGGCAAATAGCACTGGCGTCTGTTCCCAGAATGTACCGTGTATTCGACTGAACAGGAGCTACTGTTCTTTTCAGTTTCCTAAGCAGAATTGAACTAGATATGGCAGTATTTGTATGAAGCACAGTTCTTTTGTTCTGAGCAAGCTCACTGTTCTGGCTCTATAGGAAACACAGTAGAGTAGAAGAGTGCTCTTTTCTCAAAAGCAGAGTGTGTTTTTTGTAAGGCGAGATAGCGTTTGTTTCCCAGTCCTAAATGGAGTTGAATCACATGCAGTTTTAGGTCCTATGTCCAAGAGTTGTTTTCTGTTAAGGAAAGTCACTATTGCGCTCCCATTGTCATACACAGGGCAAATAGCTCTGGCATCTGTTCACAGCATGTACAGTGTATTGGACTGAACAGGAGCTACTGTTCTTTTCAGTTTCCTAAGCAGAATTGAACTAGATATGGCAGTATTTGTAGGAAGCACAGTTCTTTTGTTCTGAGGAAGCTCACTCTGCTGGCCCTATAGTAAACACAGTAGAGTAGAAGAGTGCTCTTTTCTCAAAAGCAGAGTGTGTTTCTTGTAAGGCGAGCTACCGTTTGTTTCCCAGTCCTAAATGGAGTTGAATCACATGCAGTTTTTGGCCCTACAACCAAGAGTTGTGTTCTGGTAATAAAGTCACTATTGCGCTCCCATTGCCATACACAGTGCAAATAGCATTCGCATCTGTTCCCAGCAAGTACAGTGTATTGGACTGAAGCAGAGCTACTGTTCTTGTCAGTTTACTAAGCAGATTTGAACTAAATATGGCCCGTGTGTGTAGGAAGCACAGTTCTTTTGTTCTGAGCAAGCTCACTGTTCCAACCCCATAGGAAACACAGTAGAGTAGAAGAGTGCTCTTTTCTCAAAAGCAGAGTGTGTTTTTTGTAAGGCGAGCTAGCGTTTGTTTCCCAGTCCTAAATGGATTTGAATCACATGCAGTTTTTTGTCCTACGAGCAAGAGGTGTTTTCTGGTAAGGAAAGTCACTTTTGCGCTCCCATTTACATACACAGTGCAAATGGCACTCGCGTCTGTTCCCAGCAAGTACAGTGTATTTGACTGAAGCGTAGCTACTGTTCTTGTCAGTTTCCTAAGCAGAGTTGAACTATATATGGCCCCTGTTTGTAGGAAGCACAGTTCTTTTGTTCTGAGCAAGCTCACTATTTGGACCCCATAGAAAACACAGTAGAGTAGAAGAGTGCTCTTTTCTCAAAGCAGAGTGTGTTTCTTGTAAGGAGAGCTAGCGTTTGTTTCCCAGTCCTAAATGGAGTTGAATCACATCCAGTTTTTGGTCCTACGAGCAAGATTTGTTTTCTGGTAAGAAGAGTCACTATTGTGCTCCCATTGTGATACAAAGGTCAAATAGCCCTGGCGTCTGTTCCCAGCATGTACAGTGTATTGGACTGAAGAGGAGCTACTGTTCTTGTCTGTTTCCTAAGCCGAGTATAACTAGATATGGCCCCTGTGTGTAGGAAGCACAGTTCTTTTGTTCTGAGCAAGCTCACTGTTCTGGCCCTATAGGAAACACAGTAGAGTAGAAGAGTGCTCTTTTCTCAAAAGCAGAGTGTGTTTTTTGTAAGGCGAGCTAGCGTTTGTTTCCTAGTCCTAAATGGAGTTGAATCACATGCAGTTTTTGGTCCTACGACCAAGAGTTGTTTTCTGGTAAGGAAAGTCACTATTGCGCTCCCATTTACATACACAGTGCAAATAGCACTCGCGTCTGTTCCCAGCAAGTACAATGTATTGGACTGAAGCGGAGCTACTGTTCTTGTCAGTTTCCTAAGCAGACTTGAACGAGATATGTCCCGTGTGTGTAGGAATCACAGTTCTTTTTTTCTGATCAAGCTCACTATACGGAATCCATAGGAAACACAGTAGAGTAGAAGAGTGCTCTTTTCTCACAATCAGAGAGTCTTTCTTGTAAGGCGAGCTAGTGTTTGTTTCCCAGTCAGAAATGGAGTTGAATCCCATGCAGTTTCTTGTCCTATGAGTAATAGTTGTTTTCTGATAAGAAGAGTCACTATTGTGCTCCTATTGCCATACACAGTGCAAATAGCACTCGCGTCTTTTCCCAGCTACTACAGTGTATTGGACTATTGAGGATCTACTGTTCTTGTCAGTTTCCTAAGCAGAATTGAACTAGATATGGCCGTATCTTTAGGAAGCAAAGTTCTTTTGTTCTGAGCAAACTCACTGTTCTGTCCCTATAGGAAACACAGTAGAGTAGAAGAGTGCTCTTTTCTCAAAAGGAGAGTTTGTTTCTTGTAATGCGAACTAGTGTTTGTTTCCCAGTCAGAAATGGAGTTGAATCCCATGCAGTTTCTGGTCCTACGAGCAAGAGTTGTTTTCTGGTAAGGAAAGTCACTATTGCGCTCCCAGTGCCATACACAGTGCAAATAGCACTCCCGTCTGTTCCCAGCAAGTACAGTGTATTGGACTGAAGAGGAGCTACTGTTCTTGTCATTTCCAAAGCAGAGTTGAACTAGATATGGCCCGTGAGTGAGTGGAAGCACAGTTCTTTTGTTATGAGCAAGCTCAATGTTCGGGACCCATAGGAAACACACTAGAGTAGAAGACTGCTTTTTTCTAAAAGCAGAGTGTGTTTCTTGTAAGGCGAGCTGGTGTTTGTTTTCCAGTCAGAAATGGAGTTGAATCCCATGCAGTTTCTGGTCCTACGAACAAGAGGTGTTTTATGGTAAGGAAAGTCACTATTGCGCTCCCATTTCCATACACAGTGCAAATAGCACTCGCGTCTGTTCTTAGCATGTACAGTGTATTGGACTGAAGAGGAGCTACTGTTCTTGTCAGTTTCCTAAGCAGTATGAACTAGATATGGCCCGTGTGTGTAGGAAGCACAGTTCTTTTGTTCTGAGCAAACTCACTGGTCAGACCCCCTAGGAAACACAGTAGAGTAGAAGAGTGATCTTTTCTCAAAAGCAGAGTGTGTTTCTTGTAAGGCGAGCTAGTATTTGTTTCCCAGTCCTAAATGGAGTTGAATCACATGCAGTTTCTTGTACTACGAGCGAGAGTTGTTTTCTGGTAAGAAGAGTCACTATTGCGCTCCCATTGTGATACTAGCGCAAATAGCACTGGCGTCTGTTCCCAGCATGTACAGTGTATTGGACTGAAGATGAGCTACTGTTCTTGTCAGTTTCCTAAGCAGAGTTGAACTAGATATGGCCCCTGTGTGTAGGAAGCACAGTTCTTTTGTTCTGAGCAAGCTCACTGTTCGGACCCCATAGGAAACACAGTAGAGTAGAAGAGTGCTCTTTTCTCAAAAGCAGTGTGTTTCTTGTAAGGCGAGCTAGCCTTTGTTTCCCAGTTCTAAATGGAGTTGAATCACATGCAGTTTCTGTTCCTATGAGCAAGAATTGTTTTCTGGGAAGAAGAGTCACTATTGTGCTCCCATTGCCATACACAGTGCAAATAGCACTCGCGTCTGTTCCCAGCAAGTACAGTGTATTGGACTGAAGAGGACCTACTGTTCATGTCAGTTTCCTAAGCAGAGTTGAACTAATTATGGCCCCTGTGTGTAGGAAGCACAGTTCTTTTGTTCTGAGCAAGCTCACTGTTCGGACACCATAGGAAACACAGTAGAGTAGAAGAGTGCTCTTTTCTCAAAAGCAGAGTGTGTTTCTTGTAAGGTGAGCTAGCGTTTGTTTCCCAATCCTAAGTGGAGATGAATCACATGCAGTTTCTTGTCCTACGAGCAAGAGTAGTTTTCTGGGAAGAAGAGTCACTATTGCGTTCCCATTGTCATACAAATGGCAAATAGCACGGGCGTCTGTTCCCAGCAAGTACAGTGTATTGGACTGAAGCGGAGCTACTGTTCTTGTCAGTTTCCTAAGCAGAATTGAACTAGATATGTCCGTATTTGTATGAAGCACAGTTCTTTTGTTCTGAGCAAGCTCACTGTTCTGGCCCTATAGGAAACACAGTAGAGTAGAAGAGTGCTCTTTTCTCAAAAGCAGAGTGTGTTTCTTGTAAGGTGAGCTACCGTTTGTTTCCCAATCCTAAATGGAGATGAATCACATGCAGTTTCTCGTCCTACGAGCAAGAGTTGTTTTCTGGTAAGAAGAGTCACTATTGCGCTCCCATTGTCCTAAACGGGGCAAATAGCACTGGCATCTGTTCCCACCAAGTACAGTGTATTGGAGTGAAGAGGAGCTGCTGTTCTTGTCAGTTTCCTAAGCATAATTGAACTAGATATGGCCCGTGTGTGTAGGAAGCACAGTTCTTTTGTTCTGAGCAAGCTCACTGTTCGGACCCCATAGGAAACACAGTAGAGTAGAGGAGTGCTCCTTTCTCAAAAGCAGAGTGTGTTTCTTGTAAGGCAAGCTAGCATTTGTTTCCCGGTCCTAAATGGAGTTGAATCACATCCTGTTTTTGGTCCTACGAGCAAGAGTTGTTTTCTGGTAATAAAGTCACTGTTGTGCTCCCATTGCCATACACAGTATAAATAGCACTCGCATCTGTTCCCAGCAAGTACAGTGTATTGGACTGAAGCGGAGCTACTGTTCTTGTCAGTTTCCTAAGCAGAGTTGAACTAGATATGGCCCGTGTGTGTAGGAAGCACAGTTCTTTTGTTCTGAGCAAGCTCATTGTTCGGACCCCATATGAACCACAGTAGAATAGAAGACTGCTCTTTTCTCAAAAGCAGAGTGTGTTTCTTGTAAGGTGAGCTAGTGTTTGTTTCCCAATCCTAAATGGAGATGAATCACATGCATTTTCTTGTCCTATGAGCAAGAGTAGTTTTCTGGGAAGAAGAGTCACTATTGCGTTCCCATTGTCATACAAAGGGCAAATAGCACTGGCGTCTGTTCCCAGCATATACAGTGTATTGGACTGAAGAGGATCTACTGTTCTTTTCAGTTTCCTAAGCAGAATTGAACTAGATATGGCCGTATTTGTATGAAGCACAGTTCTTTTGTTCTGAGCAAGCTCACTGTTCTGGCCCTATAGGAAACACAGTATTGTAGAAGAGTGCTCTTTTCTCAAAATCAGAGTGTGTTTTTTGTAAGGGGAGCTAGCGTTTGTTTCCCAGTCTTAAATGGAGTTGAATCACATGCAGTTTCTTGTCCTACGAGCAAGAGTTGTGTTTTGGTAAGAAGAGTCACTATTGCGCTCCCCTTGTCATACACAGTGCAAATAGCACTCGCGTCTGTTCCCAGCAAGTACAGTGTATTGGACTAAAGGGGAGCTACTGTTCTTGTCAGTTTCCTAAGCAGAGTTGAACTAGATATGGCCCGTGTGTGTAGGAAACACAGTTCTTTTGTTCTTAGCAAGCTCTCTGTACGGACCTCATAAGAAACACAGTTGAGTAGAAGACTGCTCTTTTCTCAAAAGCAGTGTGTGTTTCTTGTAAGGCGAGCTAGCGTTTGTTTCCCAGTCCTAAAGGGAGATCAATCACATGCAGTTTCTTGTCCTACGAGCAAGAGTTGTTTTCTGGGAAGAAGAGTCACTATTGCGCTCCCATTGTGATACATAGGGCAAATAGCACTGGCGTCTGTTCCCAGCATGTACAGTGTATTGGACTGAAGAGGATCTACTGTTCTTGTCAGTTTCCTAAGCAGACTTGAACTAGATATGGCACGTGTGTATAGGAAGCACAGTTCTATTGTTCTGAGCAAACTCACTGTTCTGGCCATATAGGAAACACAGTAGAGTAGAAGAGTGCTCTTTTCTCAAAAGCAGAGTGTGTTTCTTGTAAGGTGAGCTAGCGTTTTTTTCCCAGTCCTAAATGGAGTTGAGTCACATGCAGTTTTTGGTCCTACGAGCAAGAGTTGTTTTCTGGTAAGGAAAGTCACTATTGCACTCACTTTGCCAAACACAGTGCAAATAGCACTCGTGTCTGTTCCCAGCAAGTACAGTGTATTGGACTGAAGCGGAGCTACTGTTCTTGTCAGTTTCCTAAGCAGAGTTGAACTAGATATGGCCCCTGTGTGTAGGAAGCACAGTTCTTTTGTTCTGAGAATGCTCACTGTTCTGGCCCTATAGGAAACACAGTAGAGTAGAAGAGTGCTCTTTTCTCAAAAGCAGAGTGTGTTCCTTGTAAGGCGAGCTAGCGTTTGTTTCCCAGTCCTAAATGGAGTTGAATCACATGCAGTTTCTTGTCCTACGAGCAAGAGTTGTTTTCTGGTAAGAAGAGTCACTATTGCGCTCCCCTTGTCATACACAGGGCAAATAGCACTGGCGTCTGTTCCCAGCATGTACAGTGTATTGGACTGAAGAGGATCTACTGTTCTTGTCAGTTTCCTAAGCAGAGTTGAATTAGATATGGCCCGTGTGTGTAGGAAGCACAGTTCTTTTGTTCTGAGCAAGCTCACTGTTCGGACCCCATAGGAAACACAGTAGAGTAGAAGAGTGCTCTTTTCTCAAAAGCAGAGTGTGTTTCTTGTAAGGCAAGCTAGCATTTGTTTCCCTGTACTAAATGGAGTTGAATCACATCCTGTTTTTGGTCTTACAAGCAAGAGTTGTTTTCTGGTAAGGAAAGTCACTATTGCACTCCCATTTCCAGACACAGTGCAAATAGCACTCACGTCTGTTCCAAGCAAGTACAGTGTATTGGACTGAAGAGGAGCTACTGTTCTTGTCAGTTTCCTAAGCAGAGATGAACTAGATATGGCCCCTGTGTGTAGGAAGCACAGTTGTTTTGTTCTGAGCAAGCTCACTGTTCGGACACAATAGGAAACACAGTAGAGTAGAAGAGTGCTCTTTTCTCAAAAGCAGAGTGTGTTTCTTGTAAGGCGAGCTAGCGTTTGTTTCCCAGTCCTAAATGGAGTTGAATCACATGCAGTTTCTGGACCTATGAGCATGAATTGTTTTCTGGTAAGAAGACACTATTGCGCTCCCATTGTCATAAACAGGGCAATTAGCACTGGCGTCTGTTCCCAGCATGTACAGTGTATTGGACTGAAGAGAATCTACAGTTCTTGTCAGTTTCCTAAGTAGAATTGAACTAGTTATGGCCGTGTGCGTAGGAAGCACAGTTCTTTTGTTCTGAGCAAGCTCACTGTTCTGGCCCTATAGAAAAGAAAATAGACTAGAAAAGTGATGGTTTTGAAAAAGCAGAGTGTCTTTCTTTAAGACGAGCTAGCGTTTGTTTCCCAGTCCTAAATTTAGTTGAATCACATGCAGTTTCCGGTCCTACGAGCAAGAGTTGTTTTCTAGTAAGGAAAGTCACTATTGCGATCCCATTGCCATACACAGTGCAAATAGCACTCGCGTCTGCTCCCAGCAAGTGCAGTGTATTGGACTGAAGAAGAGCTACTGTTCTTGTCAGTTTCCTAAGCAGAGTTGAACTAGATATGGCCCATGTGTGTAGGAAACACAGTTCTTTTGTTCTGAGCAAGCTCACTGTATGGACCCCATAAGAAACACAGTAGAGTAGAAGACTGCTCTTTTCTCAAAAGCAGAGTGTGTTTCTTGTAAGGCGAGCTAGCGTTTGTTTCCCAATCCTAAATGGAGATGAATCACATGCAGTTTCTTGTCCTACGAGTAAGAGATGTTTTCTGGTAAGAAGAGTCACTATTGCGCTACCATTGTCATACACAGGGCAAATAGCACTGGCGTCTGTTCCCAGCATGTACAGTGTATTTGACTGAAGAGCATCTACTGTTCTTGTCAGTTTCCTAAGCTGAGTTGAACTAGATATGGCCCGTGTGTGTAAGAAGCACAGTTCTTTTGTTCTGAGAATGCTCACTGTTCTGGCCTTATAGGAAAGACATTAGAGTAGAAGAGTGCTCCTTTCTCAAAAGCAGAGTGTGTTTCTTGTAAGTCAAGCTAGCATTTGTTTCCCAGTCCTAAATGGAGTTGAATCACATGCAGTTTCTGGTCCTACGAGCAAGAGTTGTTTTCAGGTAAGAAGAGTCACTATTGTGCTCCCATTGTCATAAACGGGGCAAATAGCACTGGCATCTGTGTACAGATGTATTGGACTGAAGACGATCTGCTGTTCTTGTCAGTTTCCTAAGCATAATTGAATTAGATATGGCCCATGTGTGTAGGAAGCACAGTTCTTTTTTTCAGAGCAAGCTCACTGTTCGGATCCCATTGGATACACAGTCGAGGAGAAGAGTGCTCTTTTCTCAAAAGCAGAGTGTGTTTCTTGTAAGGCGAACTAGCGTTTGTTTCCCAGTCCTAAATCGAGTTGAATCACATGCAGTTTCTTGTCCTATGAGCAAGAGTTGTTTTCTGGTAAGAAGAGTCACTATTGTGCTCCCATTGTCATACACAGGGCAAATAGCACTTGCGTCTGTTCCCAGCATGTACAGTGTATTGGACTGAAGAGGATCTACTGTTCTTGTCAGTTTCCTAAGCAGAATTGAACTAGATATGGCCGTATTTGTAGGAAGCACAGTTCTTTGTTCTGAGCAAACTCACTGTTCTGGCCATATAGGAAACACAGTAGAGAAGAAGAGTGCTCTTTTCTCAAAAGCAGAGTGTGTTTCCTGTAAGGTGAGCTAGGGTTTGTTTCCGAGTCCTAAATGGAGTTGAATCACATGCCGTTTTTGGTCCTACGAGCAAGAGTTGTTTTCTGGTAAGGAAAGTCATTATTGCGCTCCATTGCCATACACAGTGCAAATAGCACTCGTGTCTGTTCCCAACAAGTACAGTGAATTGGACTGAAGCGGAGCTAATGTTCTTGTCAGTTTCCTAAGCAGAGTTGAACTAGATATGGCCCGTGTTTCTAGGAAGCACAGTTCTTTGGTTCTGAGCAAGCTCACTTTTCGGACCCCATTGGAAACACCGTCGAGTAGAAGACTGCTCTTTTCTCAAAATCAGAGTGTCTTTCTTGTAAGGCGAGCTAGCGTTTGTTTCCCATTCCTAAATGGAGTTGAATTACATCCAGTTTTTGGTCCTATGAGCAAGAGTTGTTTTCTGGTAAGGAAAGTCACTATTGTGCTCCCATTGCCATACACAGTGCAAATAGCACTTGTGTCTGTTCCCAGCAAGTACAGTGTATTGGACTGAAAAGGAGCTACTGTTCTTGTCAATTTCCTAAACAGAGTTGAATTAGATATGGCCCGTGTGTGGAGGAAGCACAGTTCTGTTGTTCTGAGCAAGCTCACTGTTCGGTCCCCATAGGATACACAGTAGAGTAGAAGAGTGCTCTTTTCTCAAAAGCAGAGTGTGTTTCTTGTAAGGCGAGCTAGCGTTTGTTTCCCAGTCCTAAATCGAGTTGAATCACATGCAGTTTCTTGTCCTACGAGCAAGAGTTGTTTTCTGGTAAGAAGAGTCACTATTGCACTCCCATTTTCATACACAGGGCAAATAGCACTTCCGTCTGTTCCCAGCATGTACAGTGTACTGGACTGAAGAGGATCTACTGTTCTTGTCAGTTTCCTAAGCAGAATTGAACTAGATGTGGCCGTATTTGTAGAAAGCACAGTTCTTTTCTTCTGAGCAAACTCACTGTTCTGGCCCTATAGGAAACACAGTAGAGTAGAAGAGTGATCTTTTCTCAAAAGCAGAGTGTGTTTCTTGTAAGGCGAGCTAGCGTTTGTTTTCCAGTCCTAAATGGATTTCAATCACATGCAGTTTTTGGTCCTACGAGCAAGAGTTGTTTTCTGGAAAGGAAAGTCACTATTGTGCTCCCATTTACATACACAGTGCAAATAGCACTCGCATCTGTTCCCAGCAAGTACAGTGTATTGGACTGAAGATGAGCTACTGTTCTTGTCAGTTTCCTAAGCAGAGTTGAACTAGATATGGCTCCTGTGTGTAGGAAGCACAGTTCTTTTGTTCGGAGCAAGCTCACTGTTCGGACCCCATAGGAAACACAGTAGAGTAGAAGAGTGCTCTTTTCACAAAAACAGTGTGTGTTTCTTGTAAGGCGAGCTAGCGTTTGTTTCCCAGTTCTAAATGGAGTTGAATCACATGCAGTTTCTGTTCCTATGAGCAAGAATTGTTTTCTGGAAAGAAGAGTCACTATTGTGCTCCCATTGCCATACACAGTGCAAATAGCACTCACCTCTGTTCCCAGCAAGTACAGTGTATTGGACTGAAGAGGAGCTACTGTTCATGTCAGTTTCCTAAGCAGAGTTGAACTAATTATGGCCCCTGTGTGTAGGAAGCACAGTTCTTTTGTTCTGAGCAAGCTCACTGTTCGGACACCATAGGAAACATAGTAGAGTAGAAGAGTGCTCTTTTCTCAAAAGCAGAGTGTGTTTCTTGTAAGGTGAGCTAGCGTTTGTTTCCCAATCCTAAATGGAGATCAATCACATGCAGTTTTTGGTTCTACGAGGAAGACTTGTTTTCTGGTAAGGAAAGTGTTTGTTTTGCGCCCATTTCCATACACAGTGCAAATAGCACTCGCTTCTGTTCCCAGCAAGTACAGTGTATTGGACTGAAGCGGAGCTACTGTTCTTGTCAGTTTCCTAAGCAGAGTTGAACTAGATATGTCCCCTGTGTGTAGGAAGCACAGTTCTTTTGTTCTGAGAATGCTCACTGTTCTGGCCCTATAGGAAACACAGTAGAGTAGAAGAGTGCTCTTTTCTCAAAAGCAGAGTGTGTTTCTTGTAAGGCGAGCTAGCGTTTGTTTCCCAATCCCAAATGGAGATGAATCACATGCAGTTTCTGGTCCTACGAGCAAGAGTTGTTTTCAGGTAAGAAGAGTCACTATTGTGCTCCCATTGTGATACTAGGGCAAATAGCACTGGCGTCTGATCCCAGCATGTACAGTGTATTGGACTGAAGAGGAGCTACTGTTCATGTCAGTTTCCTAAGCAGAGTTGAACTAGATATGGCCCGTGTGTGTAGGAAGCACATTTCTTTTGTTCTGAGCAAGCTCACTGTTCTGGCCCTATAGGAAACAAAGTAGAGTAGAAGAGTGATGTTTTCGAAAAAGCAGAGTGTGTTTCTTGTAAGGCGAGCTAGCGTTTGTTTCCCAGTCCTATATGGAGTTGAATCACATGCAGTTTCTTGTCCTACGAGCAAGAGTAGTTTTCTGTTAAGAAGAGTCCCTATTGCGCTCCCATTATCATACACAGGGCAAATAGTACTGTCGTCGTTTCCCAGCATGTACAGTGTATTGGACTGAAGAGGATCTACTGTTCTTGTCAGTTTCCTAAGCAGAATTGAACTAGATAAGGCGGTATTTGTAGGAAGCACAGTTCTTTTGTTCTGAGCAAACTCACTGTTCTGGCCCTATAGGAAACAAAGTAGAGTAGAAGAGTCCTCTTTTCTCAAAAGCAGAGTGTGTTTCTTGTAAGGCGAGCTAGCGTTTGTTTCCCAGTCCTAAATGGAGTTGAATCACATGCAGTTTCTTGTCCTACGAGCAAGAGTTGTTTTCTGGTAAGATGAGTCACTATTGTGCTCCCCTTGTCATACACAGGGCAAATAGCACTCGCGTCTGTTCCCAGCAAATACAGTGTATTGGACTGAAGCGGAGCTACTGTTCTTGTCAGTTTCCTAAGCAGAGTTGAACTAGATATGGCCCATGTGTATGGGAAGCACAGTTCTTTTGTTCTGAGCAAGCTCACTGTTCGGATCCCATAGGGTACACAGTAGAGTAGAAGAGTGCTCTTTTCTCAAAAGCAGAGTGTGTTCCTTGTAAGGCGAGCTAGCATTTGTTTCCCAGTCCTAAATTGAGTTGAATCACATGCAGTTTCTTGTCCTACGAGCAAGAGTTGTTTTCTGGTAAGAGGAGTCACTATTGTGCTCCCATTGCCATACACAGTGCAAATAGCACTCGCGTCTCTTCCCAGCAAGTACAGTGTATTGGACTGAAGCGGGGCTACTGTTCTTGTCAGTTTCCTAAGCAGAGTTGAACTAGATATGGCCCATGTGTATAGGAAGCACAGTTCTTTTATTCTGAGCAAGCACACTGTTCGGATTCCATAGGATACACAGTAGAGAAGAAGAGTGCTCTTTTCTCCAAAGCAGAGTGTGTTTCTTGTAAGGCGAGCTAGCATTTGTTTCCCAGTCCTAAATAGAGTTGAATCACATGCAGTTTCTTGTCCTACGAGCAAGAGTTGTTTTCTGGTAAGAAGAGTCACTATTGTGCTCCCATTGTCATACACAGGGCAAATAGCACTGGTGTCTGTTCCCAGCATGTACAGTGTATTGGACTGAAGAGGACCTACTGTTCTTGTCACTTTTCTAAGCAGAATTGAACTAGATAAGGCTGTATTTGTAGGAAGCACAGTTCTTTTTTTCTGAGCAAACTCACTGTTCTGGCCCTATAGGAAACACAGTAGAGTAGAAGAGTGCTCTTTTCTCAAAAGCAGAGTGTGTTTCTTGTAAGGCGAGCTAGCGTTTGTTTCCCAGTCCTAAATGTAGTTGAATCCCATGCAGTTTCTGGTCCTATGAGCAAGAGTTGTTTTCTGATAAGAAGAGACACTATTGTGCTCCTATTGCCATACACAGTGCAAATAGCACTGGCGTCTGTTCCCAGCAAGTACAGTGTATTGGACTGAAGAGGAGCTACTGTTCTTGTCAGTTTCCTAAGCAGAGTTGAACTACATATGGTCCATGTGTGTAGGAGGCACAGTTCTTTTGTTCTGAGCAAACTCACTGTTCGGACACCATCGGAAACACAGTAGAGTAGAAGAGTGCTCTTTTCTCAAAAGCAGAGTGTGTTTCTTGTAAGGCGAGGTAGCATTTGTTTCCCAGTCTTAAATGGAGCTGAATCACATGCAGTTTTTGGTCCTACGAGCAAGAGTTGTTTTCTGGCAATAAAGTCACTGTTGCGCTCCCATTGCCATACACAGTGTAAATAGCACTCGCATCTGTTCCCAGCAAGTACAGTGTATTGGACTGAAGCGGAGCTACTGTTCTTGTCAGTTTCCTAAGCAGAGTTGAACTAGATATGGCCCCTGTGTGTAGGAAGCACAGTTCTTTTGTTCTGAGCAAGCTCACTATTCGGACCCCATAGGAAACACAGTAGAGTAGAAGACTGCTCTTTTCTCAAAAGCAGAGTGTGTTTCTTGTAAGGCGAGCTAGCGTTTGTTTCCCAGTCAGAAATGGAGTTGAATCCCATGCAGTTTCTGGTCCTACGAGCAAGAGGTGTTTTCTGGTAAGGAAAGTCACTATTGCGCTCCCATTTCCATACACAGTGCAAATAGCACTCGCGTCTGTTCCCAGCAAGTACAGTGTATTGGACTGAAGCGGAGCTACTGTTCTTGTCAGTTTCCTAAGCAGAGATGAACTAGATATGGCCCGTGTGTGTAAGAAGCACAGTTCTTTTGTTCTGAGCAAGCTCACTGTTCAGACCCCCTAGGAAATACAGGAGAGTAGAAGAATTGTCTTTTCTCAAAAGCAGAGTGTGTTTCTTGTAAGGCAAGCTAGCATTTGTTTCCCAGTCCTAAATGGAGTTGAATCACATGCAGTTTTTGGTCCTCCGACCAAGAGTTGTTTTCTGGTAAGGAAAGTCACTATTGCGCTCCCATTTCCATACACAGTGCAAATAGCACTCGCGTCTCTTCCCAGCAAGTACACTGTATTGGACTGAAGAGGAGCTACCGTTCTTGTCAGTTTCCTAAGCAGAGTTGAACTAGATAAGGCCCGTGTGTGTAGGAAGCACAGTTCTTTTGTTCTGAGCAAGCTCACTGTTCGGACCCCATAGGAAACACAGTAGAGTAGAAGAGTGCTCTTTTCTCAAAATAGAGTGTGTTTCTTGTAAGGCGAGGTAGCGTTTGTTTCCAGTCCTAAATGGATTTGAATCACATCCAGTTTTTGGTCCTACGAGCAAGAGTTGTTTCTGGTAATAAAGTCACTATTGCGCTCCCATTTCCATACACAGTGCAAATAGCACTCGTGTCTGTTCCCAGCAAGTACAGTGTATTGGACTGAAGCGTAGCTACTGTTCTTGTCAGTTTCCTAAGCAGAGTTGAACTAGATAAGGCCCCTGTGTGTAGGAAGCACAGTTCTTTTGTTCTGAGCAAGCTCAATGTTCGGACCCCATAGGAAACACAGTAGAGTAGAAGAGTGCTCTTTTCTCAAAATCAGAGTGTCTTTCTTGTAAGGCAAGCTATTGTTTGTTTCCCAGTCAGAAATGGAGTTGAATCCCATGCAGTTTTTTGTCCTATGAGCAAGAGTTGTTTTCTGATAAGGAGAGACACTATTGTGCTCCTATTGCCATACACAGTGCAAATAGCACTGGCGTCTGTTCCCAGCAAGTACAGTGTATTGGACTGAAGAGGAGCTACTGTTCTTGTCAGTTTCCCAAGCAGAGTTGAACTACATATGGTCCATGTGTGTAGGAGGCACAGTTCTTTTGTTCTGAGCAAACTCACTGTTCGGACCCCATCGGAAACACAGTAGAGTAGAAGAGTGCTCTTTTCTCAAAAGCAGAGTGTGTTTCTTGTAAGGCGAGGTAGCACTTGTTTCCCAGTCTTAAATGGAGCTGAATCCCATGCAGTTTCTGGTCCTACGAGCAAGAGTTGTTTTCTGGTAAGGAAAGTCACTATTGTGCTCCCATTTCCATACACAGTGCAAATAGCACTCGCGACTGTTCCCAGGAATTACAGTGTATTGGACTGAAGCGGAGCTACTGTTCTTGTCAGTTTCCTAAGCAGAGTTGAACTAGATATGGCCCCTGTGTGTAGGAAGCACAGTTCTTTTGTTCTGAGCAAGCTCACTATTTGGATCCAATAGGAAACACAGTAGAGTAGAAGAGTGCTCTTTTCTCAAAATCAGAGAGTCTTTCTTGTAAGGCAAGCTAGTGTTTGTTTCCCAGTCAGAAATGGTGTTGAATCCCATGCAGTTTCTTGTCCTATGAGTAAGAGTTGTTTTCTGATAAGAAGAGTCATTATTATGCTCCTATTGCCATACACAGTGCAAATAGCACTCGTGTCTGTTCCCAGCTAGTACAGTGTATTGGACTAAAGAGGAGCTACCGTTCTTTTCAGTTTCCTAAGCAGAGTTGAACTAGATATGGCCCGTGTGTGTAGGAAGCACAGTTCTTTTGTTCTGAGCAAGCTCACTGTTCGGACCCCATAGGAAACACAGTAGAGTAGAAGACTGCTCTTTTCTCAAAAGCAGAGTGTGTTTCTTGTAAGGCGAGCTAGCGTTTGTTTCCCAGTTCTAAGTGGAGTTGAATTACATGCAGTTTTTGGTCCTACGAGCAAGAGTTGTTTTCTGGTAATAAAGTCACTGTTGTGCTCCCATTGCCATACACAGTGTAAATAGCACTCGCATCTGTTCCTAGCAAGTACAGTGTATTGGACTGAAGCGGAGCTACAGTTCTTGTCAGTTTCCTAAGCAGAGTTGAACTAGATATGGCCCGTGTGTGTAGTAAGCCCAGTTCTTTTGTTCTGAGCAAGCTCACTGTTCAGACCCCATAGGATACACAGTCGAGTAGAAGAGTGCTCTTTTCTCAAAAGCAGAGTGTGTTTCTTGTTAGGTGAGCTAGTATTTGTTTCCCAGTCCTAAACGGAGTTGAATCACATGCAGATTCTTGTCCGACGAGCAAGAGTTGTTTTCTGGTAAGAAGAGTCACTATTGCGCTCCCATTGTCATACACAGGGCAATTAGCACTGGCATCTGTTCCCAGCATGTACAGTGTATTGGACTGAAGAGGATCTACTGTTCTTGTCAGTTTCCTAAGCAGAATTGAACTAGATATGGCCGTGTGTGTAGGAAGCACAGTTTTTTGTTCTGAGCAAGCTCACTGTTCTGGCCCTATAGGAAACAAAGTAGAGTAGAAGAGTGATGGTTTCAAAAAAGCAGAGTGTGTTTCTTGTAAGGCGAGCTAGCGTTTGTTTCCCAGTCCTAAATGGAGTTGAATCACATGCAGTTTCTGGTCCTACA
This sequence comes from Peromyscus eremicus, assembly GCF_949786415.1. NCBI lineage: Eukaryota > Metazoa > Chordata > Mammalia > Rodentia > Cricetidae > Peromyscus > Peromyscus eremicus. The sequence continues at coordinate 50,221 of NW_026734761.1, forward strand.
AGCAAGAGTTGTTTTCTGGTAAGGAAAGTCACTATTGCGCTCCCATTGCCATACACAGTGCAAATAGCACTCGCGTCTGTTCCCAGCAAGTGCAGTGTATTGGACTGAAGAAGAGCTACTGTTCTTGTCAGTTTCCTAAGCAGAGTTGAACTAGATATGGCCCATGTGTGTAGGAAACACAGTTCTTTTGTTCTGAGCAAGCTCTCTGTACGGACCTCATAAGAAACACAGTAGAGTAGAAGACTGCTCTTTTCTCAAAAGCAGAGTGTGTTTCTTGTAAGGCGAGCTAGCGTTTGTTTCCCAATCCTAAATGGAGATGAATCACATGCAGTTGCTTGTCCTTCAAGTAAGAGATGTTTTCTAGTAAGAAGAGTCACTATTGCGCTCCCATTGTCATACACAGGGCAAATAGCACTGGCGTCTGTTCCCAGCATGTACAGTGTATTGGACTGAAGAGCATCTACTGTTCTTCTCAGTTTCCTAAGCAGAGTTGAACTAGATATGGCCCGTGTGTGTAGGAAGCACAGTTCTTTTGTTCTGAGATTGCTCACTGTTCTAGCCTTATAGGAAAGACATTAGAGTAGAAGAGTGCTCCTTTCTCAAAAGCAGAGTGTGTTTCTTGTAAGGTGAGCTAGCGTTTGTTTTCCAATCCTAAATGGAGATCAATCACATGCAGTTTCTTGTCCTACGAGCAAGAGTTGTTTTCTGGTAAGAAGAGTCACTATTGCGCTCCCATTGTGATACATAGAGCAAATAGCACTGGCGTCTGTTCCCAGCATGTACAGTGTATTGGACTGAAGAGGATCTACTGTTCTTGTCAGTTTCCTAAGCAGACTTGAACTAGATATGGCCCGTGTGTATAGGAAGCATAGTTCTATTGTTCTGAGCAAACTCACTGTTCTGGCCTTATTGGAAACACAGTAGAGTAGAAGAGTGCTCTTTTCTCAAAAGCAGAGTGTGTTTCTTGTAAGGTGAGCTAGCGTTTTTTTCCCAGTCCTAAATGGAGTTGAATCACATGCAGGTTTTTGTCCTACGAGCAAGAGTTGTTTTCTGGTAGGGCGAGTCACTATTGTGCTCCAATTGCCATACACAGAGCAAATATCACTCGCGTCTGTTCCCTGCAAGTACAGTGTATCGGACTGAAGAGGAGCTACTGTTCTTGTCAGTTTCCTAAGCAGAGTTGAACTAGATATGGCCCATGTGTAGGATGCACAGTTCTTTATTCTGAGCAAGCTCACTGTTCTGGCCCTATAGGAAACACAGTAGAGTAGAAGAGTGCTCTTTTCTCTAAAGCAGAGTGTGTTTCTGTAAGGTGAGCTAGCTTTTGTTTCCCAGTCCTAAATGGAGTTGAATCACATGCAGTTTCTGGTCCTACGCGCAAGAGTTGTTTTATGGTAAGAAGAGTCACTATTGTGCTGCCATTGCCATACACAGGACAAATAGCACTGGTGTCTGTTCCCAGCACGTACAGTGTATTGGACTGAAGAGGATCTGCTGTTATTGTCAGGTTCCTAAGCAGAATTGAACTAGATATGGCCATGTGTGTAGGAAGCACAGTTCTTTTGTTCTGAGCAAGCTCACCGTTCGGACACCATAGGAAACACAGTAGAGTAGAAGAGTGCTCTTTTCTCAAAAGCAGAGTGTGTTTTTGTAAGACGAGCTAGCGTTTGTTTCCTAGTCCTAAATGGAGTTGAATCACATGCAGTTTCTGGTCCTACGAGCAAGAGTTGTTTTCTGGTAAGGAAAGTCACTATTGCGCTCCCATTACCCTACACAAGGCAAATAGCACTCGCGTCTTTTCCCAGCAAGTACAGTGTATTGGACTGAATAGGAGCTACTGTTCTTGTCAGTTTCCTAAGCAGAGTTGAACTAGATATGGTCCGTGTTTGTAGCAAGCACAGTTCTTTTGTTCTGAGCAAGCTCACTGTTTGGACCCCTTAGGAAACACAGTAGAGTAGAAAAGTGCTCTTTTCTATAAAGCAGAGTGTGTTTCTTGTAAGGCGAGCTAGCGTTTGTTTCCCAGTCCTAAATGGAGTTGAATCCCATGCAGTTATTGGTCCTACGAGCAACAGTTGTTTTCTGGTAAGGAAAGTCACTATTGCGCTCCCATTGCCATAAACAGTGCAAATAGCCCTCCCGTCTGTTCCCAGCAAGTACAGTGTTTTGGACTGAAGAGGAGCTACTGTTCTTCTCAGTTTCCTAAGCATAGTTGAACTAGATATGGCCCGTGTGTGTAGGAAGCACAGTTCTTATGTTCTGAGCAAGCTCACTGTTCTGGCCCTATAGGAAACACAGTAGAGTAGAAGAGTGCTCTTTTCTCAAAATCAGAGTGTGTTTCTTGTAAAGCGAGCTAGAGTTTGTTTCCCAGTCCTAAATGGAGTTGAATCACATGCAGTGTCTGGTCCTACGAGCAAGAGTTGTTTTCTGGTAAGAAGAGTCACTATTGCGCTGCCATTGACATACACAGGACAAATAGCACTGGCGTCTGTTCCAAGCAAGTACAGTGTATTGGACTGAAGAGGATCTACTGTTCTTGTCAGGTTCCTAAGCAGACTTGAACTAGATATGGCCGTGTGTGTAGGAAGCACAGTTTTTTTGTTCTGAGCAAGCTCACTTTTCGGAACACATAGGAAACATAGTAGAGTAGAAGAGTGCTCTTTTCTCAAAAGCAGAGTGTGTTTCTTGGAAGTCGAGCTAGCGTTTGTTTCCCAGTCCTAAATGGAGTTGAGTCACATGCAGTTTTTTGTCCTACGAGCAAGAGTTTTTTTCTGGTAAGACAAGTCAATATAAGGCTCCAATTGCCATACACAGTGCAAATAGCACTCGCGTATGTTCCCCGCAAGTACAGTGTATTGGACTGAAGAGGAGCTACTGTTCTTGTCAGTTTCCTAAGCAGAGTTGAACTAGATATGGCCCGTGTGTGTAGGAAGCACAGTTCTTTTGTTCTTAGCAAGCTCACTGTTTGTACCCCATAGGAAGCACAGTAGAGTAGAAGAGTGCTCTTTTCTCAAAAGCAGAGTGTGTTTCATGTAAGGCGAGCTAGCATTTGCTTCCCAATCCTAAATGGATTTTAATCACATGCAGTTACTGGTACTACGAGCAAGAGTTGTTTTCTGGTAAGGAAAGTCACTATTGCGCTCCCATTGCCATACACTGTGAAAATAGCATCGCGTCTGTTCCCAGCAAGTACAGTGTATTGGACAGAAGAGGAGCTACTGTTCTTGTCAGTTTTCTAAGCAGAGTTGAAATAGATATGGTCCGTGTGTGTAGTAAGCACAGGTCTTTTGTTCTGAGCAAGCTCACAGTTCGGACCCGGTAGGAAACACAATAGAGTAGAAGAGTGCCCTTTTCTCAAAAGCAGAGTGTGTTTCTTGTAAGGCGAGCTAGCATTTGTTTCCCAGTCCTAAATGGAGTTGAATCCCATGCAGTTTCTGGTCCTATGAGCAAGAGTTGTTTTCTGGTAAGGAAAGTCACTATTGCGCTCCCATTCCCATTCATAGTGCAAATAGCACTCGCGTCTGTTCCCAGCAAGTACAGTGTATTGGACTGAACAGGAGCTACTGTTCTTGTCAGTTTCCTAAGCAGAGTTGAACTAGATATGGCTCGTATGTGTAGGAAGCACAGTTCTTTTGTTCTGAGAAAGCACACTGTGCGGACACCATCGGAAACACAGTAGAGTAGATGAGAGCTCTTTTCTCAAAATTAGATTGTGTTTCTTGAAAGGCGAGCTAGTATTTGCTTCCCAGTCAGAAATGGAGTTGAATCCCATGCCGTTTCTGGTCCTACGAGCAAGAGTTTTTTTCTGGTAAGAAGAGTCACTATTGGGCTCCCATTGCCTTACAAGTGCAAATAGCACTGGCGTCTGTTCCCAGCAAGTACAGTGTATTCGAATGAAGAGCAGCTACTGTTCTTGTCAGTTTTCTAAGCAGAGTTGAACTAGATATGGCCCGTGTGTGTAGGAAGCACAGTTCTTTTGTTCTGAGCAAGCTCACTGTGCGGAACACATAGGAAACACAGTAGAGTAGATGAGTGCTCTTTTCTCAAAAGCAGAGTGTGTTTCTTGTAAGGCGAGCTAGCATTTTTTTCCCAGTCCTAAATGGAGTTGAATCACATGCAGGTTTTTGTCCTACGAGCAAGAGTTGTTTTCTGGTAGGGCGAGTCACTATTGTGCTCCAATTGCCATACACAGAGCAAATATCACTCGCGTCTGTTCCCTGCAAGTACAGTGTATCGGACTGAAGAGGAGCTACTGTTCTTGTCAGTTTCCTAAGCAGAGTTGAACTAGATATGGCCCATGTGTAGGATGCACAGTTCTTTATTCTGAGCAAGCTCACTGTTCTGGCCCTATAGGAAACACAGTAGAGTAGAAGAGTGCTCTTTTCTCTAAAGCAGAGTGTGTTTCTGTAAGGTGAGCTAGCTTTTGTTTCCCAGTCCTAAATGGAGTTGAATCACATGCAGTTTCTGGTCCTACGAGCAAGAGTTGTTTTATGGTAAGAAGAGTCACTATTGTGCTGCCATTGCCATACACAGGACAAATAGCACTGGCGTCTGTTCCCAGCACGTACAGTGTATTGGACTGAAGAGGATCTGCTGTTATTGTCAGGTTCCTACGCAGAATTAAACTAGATATTGCCATGTGTGTAGGAAGCACAGTTCTTTTGTTCTGAGCAAGCTCACAGTTCGGACACCATAGGAAACACAGTAGAGTAGAAGAGTGCTCTTTTCTCAAAAGCAGAGTGTGTTTTTGTAAGACGAGCTAGCGTTTGTTTCCTAGTCCTAAATGGAGTTGAATCACATGCAGTTTCTGGTCCTACGAGCAAGAGTTGTTTTCTGGTAAGGAAAGTCACTATTGCGCTCCCATTACCCTACACAAGGCAAATAGCACTCGCGTCTTTTCCCAGCAAGTACAGTGTATTGGACTGAATAGGAGCTACTGTTCTTGTCAGTTTCCTAAGCAGAGTTGAACTAGATATGGTCCGTGTTTGTAGCAAGCACAGTTCTTTTGTTCTGAGCAAGCTCACTGTTTGGACCCCATAGGAAACACAGTAGAGTAGAAAAGTGCTCTTTTCTCTAAAGCAGAGTGTGTTTCTTGTAAGGCGAGCTAGCGTTTAATTCCCAGTCCTAAATGGAGTGGAATCACATGCAGTTCCTGGTCCTACGAGCAAGAGTTGTTTTCTGGTAAGGAAAGTCACTATTGCGCTCCCATTGCCATAAACAGTGCAAATAGCCCTCCCGTCTGTTCCCAGCAAGTACAGTGTTTTGGACTGAAGAGGAGCTACTGTTCTTCTCAGTTTCCTAAGCAGAGTTGAACTAGATATGGCCCGTGTGTGTAGGAAGCACAGTTCTTATGTTCTGAGCAAGCTCACTGTTCTGGCCCTATAGGAAACACAGTAGAGTAGAAGAGTGCTCTTTTCTCAAAAGCAGAGTGTGTTTCTTGTAAAGCGAGCTAGAGTTTGTTTCCCAGTCCTAAACGGAGTTGAATCACATGCAGTGTCTGGTCCTACGAGCAAGAGTTGTTTTCTGGTAAGAAGAGTCACTATTGCGCTGCCATTGACATACACAGGACAAATAGCACTGGCGTCTGTTCCAAGCAAGTACAGTGTATTGGACTGAAGAGGATCTACTGTTCTTGTCAGGTTCCTAAGCAGACTTGAACTAGATGTGGTCGTGTGTGTAGGAAGCACAGTTTTTTTGTTCTGAGCAAGCTCACTTTTCGGAACACATAGGAAACATAGTAGAGTAGAAGAGTGCTCTTTTCTCAAAAGCAGAGTGTGTTTCTTGGAAGTCGAGCTAGCGTTTGTTTCCCAGTCCTAAATGGAGTTGAGTCACATGCAGTTTTTTGTCCGACGAGCAAGAGTTTTTTTCTGGTAAGACAAGTCAATATAAGGCTCCAATTGCCATACACAGTGCAAATAGCACTCGCGTATGTTCCCCGCAAGTACAGTGTATTGGACTGAAGAGGAGCTACTGTTCTTGTCAGTTTCCTAAGCAGAGTTGAACTAGATATGGCCCGTGTGTGTAGGAAGCACAGTTCTTTTGTTCTTAGCAAGCTCACTGTTTGTACCCCATAGGAAGCACAGTAGAGTAGAAGAGTGCTCTTTTCTCAAAAGCAGAGTGTGTTTCATGTAAGGCGAGCTAGCATTTGCTTCCCAATCCTAAATGGATTTTAATCACATGCAGTTACTGGTACTACGAGCAAGAGTTGTTTTCTGGTAAGGAAAGTCACTATTGCACTCACATTGCCATACACAGTGAAAATAGCATCGCGTCTGTTCCCAGCAAGTACAGTGTATTGGACGGAAGAGGAGCTACTGTTCTTGTCAGTTTCCTAAGCAGAGTTGAACTTGTTATGGCCCTGTGTAGGAAGCACAGTTCTTTTGTTCTGAGCAAGGTCACTGTTCTGGCCCTATAGGAAATACTGTAGAGTAGAAGAGTGCTCTTTCTCTAAAGCAGAGTGTGTTTCTTGTAAGGCGAGCTATCGTTTGTTTCCCAGTCTTAATGGAGTTGAATCACATGCAGTTTCTATTACTATGAGCAAGAGTTTTTTTATGGTAAGAAGAGTCATTATTGCTCTGCCATTGCCATACACAGTGCAAATAGCACTCGCGTCTGTTCCCAGCAAGTACAGTCTATCGGACTGAAGAGGAGCTACTGTTCTTGTCAGTTTCCTAAGCAGAGTTGAACTAGATATGGCCCGTGTGTAGGAAGCACAGTTCTTTTGTTCTGAGCAAGCTCACTGTTCTGGCCCTATAGGAAACACAGTAGAGTAGAAGAGTGCACTTTTCTCTAAAGCAGAGTGTGTTTTTGTAAGGCGAGCTAGCATTTGTTTCCCAGTCCTAAATGGAGTGGAATCACATGCAGTCTCTGGTCCTACGAGCAAGAGTTGTTTTCTGGTAAGGAAAGTCACTATTGCGCTCCCCTTGCCATACATAGTGCAAATAGATCTCGCGTCTGTTCCTAGCAAGTACAGTGTATTGGACTGAAGAGGAGCTACTGTTCTTGTCAGTTTCCTAAGCAGAGTTGAACTAGATATGGCCCGTGTGTGTAGAAAGGACAGTTCTTTTGTTCTGAGCAAACTCACTGTTCAGACCCCATAGGAAACACAGAAGGGGAGAAGAGTGCTCTTTTCTCAAAAGCAGTGTGTGTTTCTTGTAAGGCGAGCTAGCGTTTGTTTCCCAGTCCTAAATGCATTTGAGTCACATGCAGTTTCTGGTCCTAAGAACAAGAGTTGTTTTCTGGAAAGGAAAGTCACTATTGCGCGCCCATTGCCTTACACAAGGCAAATAGCACTCGCGTCTTTTCCCAGCAAGTACAGTGTATTGGACTGAATAGGAGTTACTGTTCTTGTCAGTTTCCTAAGTAGAGTTGAACTAGATATGGCCCGTGTGTGTAGGAAGCACAGTTCTTTTGGTCTGAGCAAGCTCACTGTTCTGGCCCTATAGGAAACACAGCAGAGTAGAAGAGTGCTCTTTTCTCTAAAGCAGAGTGTGTTTCTTGTAAGGTGAGCTAGCTTTTGTTTCCCAGTCCTAAATGGAGTTGAATTACATGCAGTTTCTGGTCCTACGAGCAAGAGTTGTTTTATGGTAAGAAGTGTCACTATTGCGCTGCCATTGCCATACACAGGACAAATAGCACTGGCGTCTGTTCCCAGCAAGTACAGTGTATCGGACTGAAGAGAATCTACTGTTCTTGTCAGGTTCCTAAGCAGAATTGAACTAGATATGGCCGGGTGTGTAGGAAGCACAGTTCTTTTGTTCTGAGCAAGCTCAGTGTTCGGACCACATAGGAAACACAGTATAGTAGAAGAGTGCTCTTTTCTCAAAAGCAGAGTGTGTTTCTAGTAAGGCGAGCTAGCGTTTCTTTCCCAGTCCTAAATGGAGTTGAGTCACATGCAGGTTTTTGTCCTACGAGCAAGAGTTGTTTTCTGGTAGGGCGAGTCACTATTGTGCTCCAATTGCCATACACAGTGCAAATAGCACTCGCGTCTGTTCCCTGCAAGCACAGTGTATCGGACTGAAGAGGAGCTACTGTTCTTGTCAGTTTCCGAAGCAGAGTTGAACTAGATATGGCCCGTGTGTAGGAAGCACAGTTCTTTGTTTTGAGCAAGCTCACTGTTCTGGCCCTATAAAAAACACAGTAGAGTAGAAGAGTGCTCTTTTCTCTAAAGCAGAGTGTGTTTCTCTAAGGTGTGCTAGCTTTTGTTTCCCAGTCCTAAATGGAGTTGAATCACATGCAGTTTCTGGTCCTACGATCAAGTGTTGTTTTATGGTAAGAAGAGTCACTATTGTGCTGTCATTGCCATACACAGGACAAATAGCACTGGCGTCTGTTCCCAGAACGTACAGTGTATTGGACTGAAGAGGATCTACTGTTATTGTCAGGTTCCTAAGCAGAATTGAACTAGATATGGCCATGTGTGTAGGAAGCACAGTTCTTTTGTTCTGAGCAAGCTCACTGTTCGGACCCCATAGGAAACACAGTAGAGTAGAAGAGTGCTCTTTTCTCAAAAGCAGAGTGTGTTTTTGTAAGGCGAGCTAGCGTTTGTTTCCTAGTCCTAAATGGAGTTGAATCACATGCAGTTTCTGGTCCTACGAGCAAGAGTTGTTTTCTGGTAAGGAAAGTCACTATTGCGCTCCCATTACCCTATACAAGGCAAATAGCACTCGAGTCTTTTCCCAGCATGTACAGTGTATTGGAGTGAATAGGAGCTACTGTTCTTGTCAGTTTCCTAAGCAGAGTTGAACTAGATATGGTCCGTATGTGTAGGAAGCACAGTTCTTTTGTTCTGAGCAAGCTCACTTTTTGGATCTCATAGGAAACACAGTAGAGTAAAAGAGTGCTCTTTTCTCTAAAGCAGAGTGTGTTTTTGTAAGGCGAGCTAGCATTTGTTTCCCAGTCCTAAATGGAGTGGAATCACATGCAGTTTCTGGTCCTAGGAGCAAGAGTTGTTTTCTGGTAAGGAAAGTCATTATTGCGCTCCCAATGCAATACACAGTGCAAATAGCCCTCCCGTCTGTTCCCTGCAAGTACAGTGTATTGGACTGAAGAGGAGCTACTGTTCTTCTCAGTTTCCTAAGCAGAGTTGAACTAGATATGGTCCGTGTGTGTAGGAAGCACAGTTCTTTTTTTCTGAGCAAGCTCACTGTTCAGGCCCTATAGGAAACACAGTAGAGTAGAAGAGTGCTCTTTAATCAAAAGCAGAGTGTGTTTCTTGTAAAGTGAGCTAGAGTTTGTTTCCCAGTCCTAAATGGAGATGAATCACATGCAGTTTCTGGTCCTACGAGCAAGAGTTGTTTTCCGGTAAGAAGAGTCACTATTGCGCTCCCATTGACATACACAGAACAAATAGCACTCGCATCTGTACCCAGCAAGTACAGTGTATTGGACTGAAGAGGATCTACTGTTCTTGTCAGATTCCTAAGCAGACTTGAACTAGATATGGCCGTGTGTGTAGGAAGCACAGTTTTTTTGTTCTGAGCAAGCTCACTGTTCAGAACACATAGGAAACACAGTAGAGTAGAAGAGTGCTCTTTTCTCAAAAGCAGAGTGTGTTTTTGTAAGGCGAGCTAGCGTTTGTTTCCTAGTCCTAAATGGAGTTGAATCACATGCAGTTTCTGGTCCTACGAGCAAGAGTTGTTTTCTGGTAAGGAAAGTCACTATTGCTCTCCCATTAACCTATACAAGGCAAATAGCACTCCCGTCTGTTCCCAGCAAGTACAGTGTATTGGACGGAAGAGGAGCTACTGTTCTTGTCAGGTTCCTAAGAAGAGTTGAACTAGTTATGGCCCTGTGTTGGAAGCACAGTTCTTTTGTTCTGAGCAAGCTCACTGTTCTGGCCCTACAGGAAACACAGTAGAGTAGAAGAGTGCTCTTTTCTCTAAAGCAGAGTGTGTTTCTTGTAAGGCGAGCTAGCGTTTGTTTCCCAGTCCTAAATGGAGTTGAATCACATGCAGTTTCTAGTCTTACGAGCAAGAGTTGTTTTATGGTAACAAGAGTCACTTGCTATGCCATTGCCATATTCAGGACAAATAGCACTGGCGTCTGTTCCCAGCAAGTACAGTGTATTGGACTGAAGAGGATCTACTGTTCTTGTCAGGTTCCTAAGCAGATTTGAACTAGATATGGCCGTGTGTGTAGGAAGCACAGTTTTTTTGTTCTGAGGAAGCTCACTGTTCGGAACACATAGGAAACACAGTAGAGTAGAAGAGTGCTCTTTTCTCAAAAGTCTGCTTTCTTGGAAGTCGAGCTAGCGTTTGTTTCCCAGTCCTAAATGGAGTTGAGTCACATGCAGTTTTTTGTCCTACGAGCAAGAGTTGTTTTCTGGTAAGACAAGTCACTATTGTGCTCCAATTGCCATACACAGTGCAAATAGCACTCGCGTCTGTTCCCCGAAAGTACTGTGTATGGGACTGAAGAGGAGCTAGTGTTCTTGTCAGTTTCCTAAGCAGAGTTGAACTAGATATGGCCCGTGTGTGTAGGAAGCACAGTTCTTTTGTTCTGAGCAAGCTCACTGTTCGGACCCCATAGGAAACACAGTAGAGTAGAAGAGTGATCTTTTCTCAAAAGCAGAGTGTGTTTCGTGTAAGGCGAGCTAGCATTTGTTTTCCAGTCCTAAATGGAGTTGAATCACATGCAGTTTCTGGTCCTACGATCAAGAGTTGTTTTCTGGAAAGGAAAGTCACTATTGCGCTCCCATTGCCATACACAGTGCAAATAGCACTCGCGTCTGTTCCCAGCAAGTACAGTGTATCGGAATGAAGAGGAGCTACTGTTCCTGTCAGTTTCCTAAGCAGAGTTGAACTAGATATGGCTCGTATGTAGGAAGCACAGTGCTTTGTTCTGAGCATTGTCACTGTTCTGGCCCTATAGAAAACACAGTAGTGTAGAAGAGTGCTGTTTTCTCTAAAGCAGAGTGTGTTTCTGTACGGTGAGCTAGCTTTTGTTTCCCAGTCCTAAATGGAGTTGAATCACATGCAGTTTCTGGTCCTACGAGCAAGAGTTGTTTTCTGGTAAGAAGAGTCACTATTGTGCTGCCATTGCCATACACAGGAGAAATAGCACTGGCGTCTGTTCCCAGCACGTACAGTGTATTGGACTGAAGAGGATCTACTGTTATTGTCAGGTTCCTAAGCAGACTTGAACTAGATATGGCCGTGTGTGTAGGAAGCACAGTTTTTTTGTTCTGAGCAAGCTCACTGTTCGGAACACATAGGAAACACAGTAGAGTGGAAGAGTGCTCTTTTCTCAAAAGCAGAGTGTGTTTCTTGGAAGTCGAGCTAGCGTTTGTTTCCCAGTCCTAAATGGAGTTGAGTCACATGCAGTTTTTTGTCCAACGAGCAAGAGTTGTTTTCTGGTAAGACAAGTCACTATTGTGCTCCAATTGCCATACACAGTGCAAATATCACTCGCTTCTCTTCCCCACAAGTACATTGTATCGGACTGAAGAGGAGCTACTGTTCTTGTCAGTTTCCTAAGCAGAGTTGAACTAGATATGGCCCGTGTGTGTAGGAAGCACAGTTCTTATGTTCTGAGCAAGCTCACTGTTCTGGCCCTGTAGGAAACACAGTAGAGTAGAAGAGTGCTCTTTTCTCAAAAGCAGAGTGTGTTTCTTGTAAAGCGAGCTAGAGTTTGTTTCCCAGTCCTAAATGGAGTTGAATCACATGCAGTTTCTGGTCCTACGAACAAGAGTTGTTTTCTGGTAAGGAAAGTCACTGTTGCGCTCCCATTGCCCTACACAAGGCAAATAGCACTCGCGTCTTTTCCCAGCAAGTACAGTGTATTGGACTGAATAGGAGCTACTGTTCTTGTCAGTTTCCTAAGCAGAGTTGAACTAGATGTGGTCCGTGTGTGTATTAAGCACAGTTCTTTTGTTCTGAGCAAGCTCACTGTTTGGACCCCATAGGAAACACAGTAGAGTAGAACAGTGCTATTTTCTCTAAAGCAGAGTGTGTTTTTTGTAAGGCGAGCTAGCATTTGTTTCCCAGTCCTAAATGGAGTGGAATCACATGCAGTTTCTAGTCCTATGAGCAAGAGTTGTTTTCTGGTAAGGAAAGTCACTATTGCGCTCCCATTGCCATACACAGTGCAAATAGCACTCGCGTCTGTTCCCAGCAAGTACAGTGTATCGGAATGAAGAGGAGCTACTGTTCCTGTCAGTTTCCTAAGCAGAGTTGAACTAGATATGGCTCGTATGTAGGAAGCACAGTTCTTTGTTCTGAGCATTCTCACTGTTCTGGCACTATAGGAAACACAGTAGAGTAGAAGAGTGCTCTTTTCTCTAAAGCAGAGTGTGTTTCTGTAAAGTGAGCTAGCTTTTGTTTCCCAGTCCGAAATGGAGTTGAATCACATGCAGTTTCTGGTCCTACGAGAAAGAGTTGTTTTCTGGTAAGAAGAGTCACTATTGTGCTGCCATTGCCATACACAGGACAAATAGCACTGGCTTCTGTTCCCAGCACGTACAGTGTATTGGACTGAAGAGTATCTACTGTTATTGTCAAGTTCCTAAGCAGACTTGAACTAGATATGGCCGTGTGTGTAGGAAGCACAGGTTTTTGTTCTAGCAAGCTCACTGTTCGGAACACATAGGAAACACAGTAGAGTAGAAGAGTGCTCTTTTCTCAAAAGCAGAGTGTGTTTCTTGGAAGTCGAGCTAGCGTTTGTTTCCCAGTCCTAAATGGAGTTGAGTCACATGCAGTTTTTTGTCCAACGAGCAAGAGTTGTTTTCTGGTAAGACAAGTCACTATTGTGCTCCAATTGCCATACACAGTGCAAATAGCACTCGCTTCTGTTCCCCACATGTACAGTGTATCGGACTGAAGAGGAGCTACTGTTCTTGTCAGTTTCCTAAGCAGAGTTGAACTAGATATGGCCCGTGTGTGTAGGAAGCACAGTTCTTATGTTCTGAGCAAGGTCACTGTTCTGGCCCTATAGGAAACACAGTAGAGTAGAAGAGTGCTCTTTTCTCAAAAGCAGAGTGTGTTTCTTGTAAAGCGAGCTAGAGTTTGTTTCCCAGTCCTAAATGGAGTTGAATCACATGCAGTTTCTGGTCCTACGAACAAGAGTTGTTTTCTGGTAAGGAAAGTCACTGTTGCGCTCCCATTGCCCTACACAAGGCAAATAGTACTGGCGACTTTTCCCAGCAAGTACAGTGTATTGGACTGAATAGGAGCTACTGTTCTTGTCAGTTTCCTAAGCAGAGTTGAACTAGATATGGTCCGTGTGTGTATTAAGCACAGTTCTTTTGTTCTGAGCAAGCTCACTGTTTGGACCCCATAGGAAACACAGTAGAGTAGAAGAGTGCTATTTTCTCTAAAGCAGAGTGTGTTTCTTGTAAGGTGAGCTAGCATTTGTTTCCCAGTCCTAAATGGAGTGGAATCACATGCAGTTTCTAGTCCTATGAGCAAGAGTTGTTTTCTGGTAAGGAAAGTCACTATTGTGCTCCCATTGACATACACAGTGCAAATAGCAAATGCGCCTGTTGCCAGCAAGTACAGTGTATTGGACTGAAGAGGAGCTACTGTTCTTGTCAGTTTCCTTACCAGAGTTGAACTAGATATGGCCCGTGTGTGTAGGAAGCACAGTTCTTTTGTTCTGAGCAAGCTCACTGTTTGGACCTCCTAGGAAACACAGTAGAGTAGAAGAGTGCTCTTTAATCAAAATCAGAGTGTGTTTCATGTAAGGCGAGCTAGCATTTGTTTCCCAGTCCTAAATGGAGTTGAATCACATGCAGTTTCTGGTCCTACGAGCAAGAGTTGTTTTCTGGTAAGAAGAGTCACTATTGCGCTGCCATTGACATACACAGGACAAATAGCACTCGCGTCTGTTCCCAGCAAGTACAGTGCATTGGACTGAAGAGGAGCTACTGTTCTTGTCAGTTTCCTAAGCAGAGTTGAACTAGATATGGCCGTGTGTGTAGGAAGCACAGTTTTTTTTGTTCTGAGCAAGCTCACTTTTCGGAACACATAGGAAACACAGTAGAGTAGAACAGTGCTATTTTCTCTAAAGCAGAGTGTGTTTCTTGTAAGGCGAGCTAGCGTTTGTTTCCCAGTCCTAAATGGAGTGGAATCACATGCAGTTTCTAGTCCTATGAGCAAGAATTGTTTTCTGGTAAGGAAAGTCACTATTGCGCTCCCATTGACATACACAGTGCAAATAGCACATGCGCCTGTTGCCAGCAAGTACAGTGTATTGGACTGAAGAGGAGCTACTGTTCTTGTCAGTTTCCTAAGCAGAGTTGAACTAGATATGGCCCGTGTGTGTAGGACGCACAGTTCTTTTGTTCTGAGCAAGCTCACTGTTTGGACCTCCTAGGAAACACAGTAGAGTAGAAGAGTGCTCTTTTCTCAAAAGCAGAGTGTGTTTCATGTAAGGCGAGCTAGCATTTGCTTCCCAGTCCTAAATGGAGTTGAATCACATGGAGTTTCTGGTCCTACGAGCAAGAGCTGTTTTCTGGTAAGAAAAGTCACTATTTTGCTCCCATTGCCATCCACAGTGCAAATAGCCCTCCCGTCTGTTTCCAGCAAGTACAGTGTATTGGACGGAAGAGGAGCTACTGTTCTTGTCAGTTTCCTAAGCAGAGTTGAACTAGTTATGGCCCTGTGTTGGAAGCACAGTTCTTTTGTTCTGAGCAAGCTCACTGTTCTGGCCCTATAGGAAACACAGTAGAGTAGAAGAGTTTTCTTTTCTCTAAAGCAGAGTGTGTTTCTGTAAGGTGAGCTAGCTTTTGTTTCCCAGTCCTAAATGGAGTTGAATCACATGCAGTTTCTGGTCCTACGAGCAAGAGTTGTTTTATGGTAAGAAGAGTCACTATTGTGCTGCCATTGCCATACACAGGACAAATAGCACTGGCGTCTGTTCCCAGCACGTACAGTGTATTGGACTGAAGAGGAGCTACTGTTCTTGTCAGGTTCCTAAGCAGAATTGAACTAGATATGGCCATGTGTGTAGGAAGCACAGTTCTTTTGTTCTGAGCAAGCTCAATGTTCGGACACCTTAGGAAACACAGTAGAGTAGAAGAGTGCTCTTTTCTCAAAAGCAGAGTGTGTTTTTGTAAGGCGAGCTAGCGTTTGTTTCCTACTCCTAAATGGAGTTGAATCACATGCAGTTTCTGGTCCTAGGGCAAGAGTTGTTTTCTGGTAAGGAAAGTCACTATTGTGCTCCCATTGCCTTACAGAAGGCAAATAGCACTCGCGTCTTTTCCCATCAAGTACAGTGTATTGGACTGAATAGGAGCTACTGTTCTTGTCAGTTTCCTAAGCAGAGTTGAACTAGATATGGTCCGTGTGTGTAGGGAGCACAGTTATTTTGCTCTGAGCAAGCTCACTGTTTGGACCCCATAGGAAACACAGTAGAGTAGAAGAGTGCTCTTTTCTCTAAAGCAGAGTTTGTTTTTGTAAGGCGAGCTAGCATTTGTTTCCCAGTCCTAAATGGAGTTGAATCACATGCAGTTTCTGGTCCTACGAGCAAGAGTTGTTTTCTGGTAAGGAAAGTCACTATTGTGCTCCCATTGCCATACACAGTGCAAATAGCCCTCCCGTCTGTTCCCAGCAAGTACAGTGTATTGGACTGAAGAGGAGGTACTTTTCTTCTCAGTTTCCTAAGCAGAGTTGAACTAGATATGGTCCGTGTGTGTAGGAAGCACAGTTCTTTTTTTCTGAGCAAGCTCACTGTTCTGGCCCTATAGGAAACACAGTGGAGTAGAAGAGTGCTCTTTTCACAAAAGCAGAGTGTGTTTCTTGTAAATCGAGCTATAGTTTGTTTCCCAGTCCTAAATGGAGTTGAATCACATGCAGTTTCTGGTCCTACGAGCAAGAGTTGTTTTCTGGTAAGAAGAGCCACGATTGCGCTGTCATTGACATACACAGGACAAATATCTCTCGCTTCTGTTCCCCACAAGTACAGTGTATCGGACTGAAGAGGAGCTACTGTTCTTGTCAGTTTCCTAAGCAGAGTTGAACTAGATATGGCCCGTGTGTGTAGGAAGCACAGTTGTTTTGTTCTGAGCAAGCTCACTGTTCTGGCCCTATAGGAAACACAGTAGAGTAGAAGAGTGCTCTTTTCTCAAAAGCAGAGTGTGTTTCTTGTAAAGCGAGCTAGCGTTTGTTTCCCAGTCCTAAATGGTTTTGAGTCACATGCAGTTTCTGGTCCTAAGAACAAGAGTTGTTTTCTGGAAAGGAAAGTCACTATTGCATGCCCATTGCCTTACACAAGGCAAAGAGCACTCACATTTTTTCCCAGCAAGTACAGTGTATTGGACTGAATAGGAGTTACTGTTCTTGTCAGTTTCCTAAGCAGAGTTGAACTAGTTATGGCCCTGTGTTGGAAGCACATTTCTTTTGTTCTGAGCAAGCTCACTGTTCTGGCCCTATAGGAAACACAGTAGAGTAGAAGAGTGCTCTTTTCTCTAAAGCAGAGTGTGTTTCTTGTAAGGCGAGCTAGCGTTTGTTTCCCAGTCCTAAATGGAGTTGAATCACATGCAGTTTCTAGTCTTACGAGCAAGAGTTGTTTTATGGTAACAAGAGTCACTATTGCTATGCCATTGCCATACACAGGACAAATAGCACTGGCGTCTGTTCCCAGCAAGTACAGTGTATTGGACTGAAGAGGAGCTACTGTTCTTGTCAGTTTCCTAAGCAGAGTTGAACTAGATATGGTCCGTGTGTGTAGGAAGCACAATTCTTTTGTTCTGAGCAAGCTCACTGTTTGGACCCCATAGGAAACACAGTAGAGTAGAAGAGTGCTCTTTTCTCTAAAGCAGAGTGTGTTTCTTGTAAGGCGAGCTAGCGTTTGCTTCCCAGTCCTAAATGGAGTGGAATCACATGCAGTTTCTGGTCCTAAGATCAAGAGTTGTTTTCTGGTAAGGATAGTCACTATTGGGCTCCCATTGCCATACAAAGTGTGCAAATAGCACTTGAGTCTTTTCCCAGCAAGTACAGTGTATGGAACTGAAGAGGAGCTACTGTTCTTGTCAGTTTCCTAAGAAGAATTGACCTAGATATGGCCCGTGTGCGTAGGAAGCACAGTTCTTTAGTTCTGAGCAAGCTCACTGTTCTGGCCCTATAGGAAACACAGTAGAGTAGAAGAGTGCTCTTTTCTCTAAAGCAGAGTGTGTTTCTTGTAAGGCTAGCTAGCGTTTGTTTCCCGGTCCTAAGTGGAGTTGAATCACATGGAGTTTCTAGTCTTACGAGCAAGAGTTGTTTTATGGTAACAAGAGTCACTATTGCTCTGCCTTTGCCATACACAGGACAAATAGCACTGGCGTCTGTTCCCAGCAAGTACAGTGTAATGGACTGAAGAGGATCTACTGTTCTTGTCAGGTTCCTAAGCAGAATTGAACTAGATATGGCCGTGTGTGTAGGAAGCACAGTTTTTTTGTTCTGAGGAAGCTCACTGTTCAGAACACATAGGAAACACAGTAGAGTAGAAGAGTGCTCTTTTCTCAAAAGCAGAGTTTGTTTCTTGGAAGTCGAGCTAGCGTTTGTTTCCCAGTCCTAAATGGAGTTGAGTCACATGCAGATTTTTGTCCTACGAGCAAGAGTTGTTTTCTGGTAAGACAAGTCACTATTGTGCTCCAATTGCCATACACAGTGCAAATAGCACTCGCGTCTGTTCCCCGAAAGTACAGTGTATTGGACTGAAGAGGAGCTAGTGTTCTTGTCAGTTTCCTAAGCAGAGTTGAACTAGATATGGCCCGTGTGTGTAGGAAGCACAGTTCTTTTGTTCTGAGCAAGCTCACTGTTCGGACCCCATAGGAAACACAGTAGAGTAGAAGAGTGATCTTTTCTCAAAAGCAGAGTGTGTTTCATGTAAGGCGAGCTAGCATTTGTTTCCCAGTCCTAAATGGAGTTGAATCACATGCAGTTTCTGGTCCTATGAGCAAGAGTTGTTTTCTGGTAAGGAAAGTCACTATTGCGCTCCCATTGCCATACACAGTGCAAATAGCACTCGCATCTGTTCCCAGCAAGTACAGTGTATCGGACTGAAGAGGAGCTACTGTTCTTTTCAGTTTCCTAAGCAGAGTTGAACTAGATATGGCTCATGTGTAGGAAGCACAGTTCTTTGTTCTGAGCAAGCTCACTGTTCTGGCCCTATAGGAAACACTGTAGAGTAGAAGAGTGCTATTTTCTCTAAAGCAGAGTGTGTTTCTGTAAGGCGAGCTAGAATTTGTTTCCCAGTCCTAAATGGAGTTGAATCACATGCAGTTTCTGGTCCTACGAACAAGAGTTGTTTTCTGGTAAGGAAAGTCACTATTGCACTCCCATTGCCCTACACAAGGCAAATAGCACTTGCGTCTTTTCCCAGCAAGTACAGTGTATTGGACTGAAAAGGAGCTACCGTTCTTGTCAATTTACTAAGCAGAGTTGAACTAGATGTGGTCCGTGTGTGTATTAAGCACAGTTCTTTTGTTCTGAGCAAGCTCACTGTTTGGACCCCATAGGAAACACAGTAGAGTAGAAGAGTGCTATTTTCTCTAAAGCAGAGTGTGTTTCTTGTAAGGCGAGCTAGAATTTGTTTCCCAGTCCTAAATGGAGTGGAATCACATGCAGTTTCTAGTCCTACGAGCAAGAGTTGTTTTCTGGTAAGGAAAGTCGCTATTGTGCTTCCTTTGGCATACACAGTGCAAATAGCACATGCATAGGTTCCCAGCAAGTACAGTGTATAGGACTGAAGAGGAGCTACTGTTCTTGTCAGTTTCCTAAGCAGAGTTGAACTAGATATGGTCCGTGTGTGTAGGAAGCACAGATCTTTTGTTCGGAGCAAGCTCACTGTTTGGACCCCATAGTAAACACAGTAGAGTAGAAGAGTGCTCTTTTCTCTAAAGCAGAGTGTGTTTCTTGTAAGGCGAGCTAGCATTTGCTTCCCAGTCCTAAGTGGAGTGGTATCACATGCAGTTTCTGGTCCTACGAGCAAGAGTTGTTTTCTGGTAAGGAAAGTAACTATTGCGCTCCCATTGCCATACACAGTGCAAATAGCCCTCCTGTCTGTTTCCAGCAATTACAGTGTATTGGACTGAAGAGGAGCTACTGTTCTTCTCAGTTTCCTAAGCAGAGTTGAACTAGATATGGCCCGTGTGTGTAGGAAGCACAGTTCTTTTGTTCTGAGCAAGCTCACTGTTCGGACCCCATAGGAAGCACGGTAGAGTAGAAGAGTGCTCTTTTCTCAAAAGCAAAGTGTGTTTCTTGTAAGGCGAGCTAGCGTTTGTTTCCCAGTCCTAAATGGAGTTGAGTCACATGCAGTTTTTTGTCCTACGAGCAAGAGTTGTTTTCTGGTAAGACTAGTCACTATTGTGCTCCAATTGCCATACACAGTGCAAATAGCACTCGCGTCTGTTCCCCGAAAGTACAGTGTCTTGGACTGAAGAGGAGCTACTGTTCCTCTCAGTTTCCTAAGCAGAGTTGAACTAGATATGGCCGGTGTGTGTAGGAAGCACAGTTCTTTTGTTCTGAGCAAGCTCACTGTTCGGACCCCATAGGAAGCACAGTAGAGTAGAAGAGTGCTCTTTTCTCAAAAGCAGAGTGTGTTTCATGTAAGGAGAGCTAGCATTTGTATCCCAGTCTTAAATGGAGTTGAATCACATGCAGTTTCTGGTTCTATGAGCATTAGTTGTTTTCTGGTAAGGAAAGTCACTATTGCGCTCCCATTGCCATACACAGTGCAAATAGCACTCACGTCAGTTCCCAGCAAGTACAGTGTTTCGGACTGAAGAGGAGCTACTGTTCTTGTCAGTTTCCTAAGCAGAGTTGAACTAGATATGGCCCGTGTGTGTAGGAAGCACAGTTCTTTTGTTCTGAGCAAGCTCACTGTTTGGACCTCAAATGAAACAAAGTAGAGTAGAAGAGTGCTCTTTTCTCAGAAGCAGAGTGTGTTTCTTGTAAGGCTAGCTAGCGTTTGTTTCGCAGTCCTAAATGGAGTTGAATCACATGCAGTTTCTGGTCCTATGAGCAAGAGTTGTTTACTGGTAAGGAAAGTCACTATTGTGCTCCCCTTGCCTTACACATTGCAAATAGCTCTCGCGTCTGTTCCCAGCAAGTACAGTGTATCAGACTGAAGAGGATATACTGTTCTTGTCAGTTTCCTAAGCAGAGTTGAACTAGATATGGCCCGTGTGTGTAGGAAGCACAGTTCTTATGTTCTGAGCAAGTTCACTCTTCTGGCCCTATAGGAAACAGAGTAGAGTAGAAGAGTGCTCTTTTCTCAAAAAAAGAGTGTGTTTCTTGTAAGGCGAGCTTTCATTTGTTTCCCAGTCCTAAATGGAGTTGAGTCACATGCAGTTTTTTGTCCTACGAGCAAGAGTTGTTTTCTGGTAAGACGAGTCACTATTGTGCTCCAATTGCCATACACAGTGCAAATAGCACTCGCGTCTGTTCCCCGCAAATACATTGTATTGTACTGAAGAGGATCTACTGTTTTTGTCAGTTTCCTAAGCAGAGTTGAACTAGATATGGCCCGTGTGTGTAGGAAGCACAGTTCTTTTGTTCTGAGCAAGTTCATTGTTCGGACCCCAAAGGAAGCACAGTAGAGTAGAAGAGTGCTCTTTTCTCAAAAGCAGAGTGTTTTTCATGTAAGGGGAGCTAGAGTTTGTTTTCCAGTCATAAATGGAGTTGAATCACTTGCAGTTTCTGGTCTAACGAGCAACAGTTGTTTTCTGGTAAGGAAAGTCACTATTGCGCTCCCATTGCCATACACAGTGCAAATAGCACTCGCGTCTGTACCCAGCAAGTACAGTGTATCGGACTGAAGAGGAGCTACTGTTCTTGTCAGTTTCCAAAGCAGAGTTGAACTAGATATGGCCCGTGTGTAGGAAGCACAGTTTTTTTGTTCTGAGCAAGCTCACTTTTCGGAACACATAGGAAACACAGTAGAGTAGAAGAGTGCTCTTTTCTCAAAAGCAGAGTGTGTTTCTTGTAAGGCAAGCTAGCATTTGTTTCCCAGTCCTAAATGGAGTTGAATCACATGCAGTTTTTTGTCCTACGAGCAAGAGTTGTTTTCTGGTAAGACAGGTCACTATTGTGCTCCAATTGCCATACACAGTGCAAATAGCACTCGCGTCTGTTCCCCGCAAGTACAGTGTATTGGACGGAAGAGGAGCTACTGTTCTTGTCAGTTTACTAAGCAGAGTTGAACTAGATATGGCCCGTGTGTGTAGGAAGCACAGTTCTTTTGTTCTGAGCAAGTTCACTGTTCGGACCCCATAGGAAGCACAGTAGAGTAGAAGCGTGCTCTTTTCTCAAAAGCAGAGTGTGTTTCTTGTAAGGCGAGCTAGCATTTGTTTCCCAGTCCTAAATGGAGTTGAATCACATGCAGTTTCTGGTCCTACGAGCAAGAGTTGTTTTCTGGTAAGAAGAGTCACTATTGCGCTGCCTTTACCATACACAGGACTAATAGCATTGGCGTCTGTTCCCAGCAAGTACAGTGTATTGGACTGTAGAGGATCTACTGTTCTTGTCAGGTTCCTAAGCAGAATTGAACTAGATATGGCCGTGTGTGTAGGAAGCACAGTTCTTTTGTTCTGAGCAAGCTCACTGTTCGGACCCCAGAGGAAACACAGTAGAGTAGAAGAGTGCTCTTTTCTCAAAAGCAGAGTGTGTTTCTTGTAAGGCGAGCTAGCGTTTGCTTCCCTGTCCTAAATTGAGTTGAGTCACATGCAGTTTTTTGTCCTACGAGCAAGAGTTGTTTTCTGGTAAGACGAGTCACTATTGTGCTCCCATTGCCATACACAGTGCAAATAGCACTCGCGTCTGTTCCCCGCAAGTACAGTGTATTGGACAGAAGAGGAGCTACTGTTCTTGTCAGTTTCCTAAGCAGAGTTGAAATAGATATGGCCCGTGTGTGTAGGAAGCACAGTTTTTTTGTTCTGAGCAAGCAAGTTTTTTTGTTCTGGACAGAAGAGGAGCTACTGTTCTTGTCAGTTTCCTAGGCAGAGTTGAACTAGATATGGCCCGTGTGTGTAGGAAGCACAGTTCTTTTGTTCTGAGCAACTCACTGTTCGGACCCCATAGGAAACACAGTAGAGTAGAAGAGTGCTCTTTTCTCTAAAGCAGAGTGTGTTTCTTGTAAGGCGAGCTACCGTTTAATTCCCAGTCCTAAATGGAGTGGAGTCACATGCAGTTTCTGGTCCTACGAGCAAGAGTTGTTTTCTGGTAAGGAAAGTCACTATTGCGCTCCCATTGCCATACACAGTGCAAATAGCCTTCCCGTCTGTTCCCAGCAAGTACAGTGTATTGGATTGAAAAGGAGCTACTGTTCTTCTCAGTTTCTTAAGCAGAGTTGAACTAGATATGGCCCGTGTGTGTAAGAAGTACAGTTTTTTTGTTCTGAACAAGCTCACTGTTCGGAACACATAGGAAACACAGTAGAGTAGAAGAGTGCTCTTTTCTCAAAAGCAGAGTGTGTTTCATGTAAGGCGACCTAGCATTTGTTTCCCACTCCTAAGTGGAGTTGAATCACATGCAGTTTCTGGTCCTACGATCAAGAGTTGTTTTCTGGTAAGAAGAGTCACTATTGGGCTCCCATTGCCGTACACAGTACAAATAGCACTCGCGTCTGTTCCCAGCAAGTACAGTGTATTGGACTGAATAGGAGCTACTGTTCTTGTTGGTTTCCTAAGCAGAGTTGAACTAGATATGGCCCGTGTGTGTAGGAAGCACAGTTATTTTGTTCTGTGCAAACTCACTGTTCGGACTGCATAGGAAACACAATAGAGTAGAAGAGTACTCTTTTCTCAAAAGCAGAGTGTGTTTCATGTATGCGAGCTAGCATTTGTTTCCCAGTCCTAAATGGAGTTGAATCACATGCAGTTTCTGGTCCTACGAGCAAGAGTTGTTTTCTGGTAAGGAAAGTAACTATTGCGCTCCCATTGCCATACACAGTGCAAATAGCACTCGCGTCTTTTCCCAGCAAGTACAGTGTATTGGACTGAATAGGAGCTACTGTTCTTGTCAGTTTCCTAAGCAGAGTTGAACTAGATATGGTCCGTGTGTATAGGAAGCACAGTTCTTTTGTTCTGAGCAAGCTCACTGTTTGGACCCCATAGGAAACACAGTAGAGTAGAAGAGTGCTCTTTTCTCTAAAGCAGAGTGTGTTTCTTGTAAGGCAAGCTACCGTTTGTTTTCCAGTCCTAAATGGAGTGGAATCACATGGAGTTTCTGGTCCTACGAGCAAGAGTTGTTTTCTGGTAAGGAAAGTCACTATTGCGCTCCCATTGCCATACACAGTGCAAATAGCCCTCCCGTCTGTTCCCAGCAAGTACAGTGTATTGGACTGAAGAGGAGCTACTGTTCTTCTCAGTTTCCTAAGCAGAGTTGAACTAGATATGGCCCGTGTGTGTAGGAAGCACAGTTCTTTTTTTCCGAGCTAGCTCACTGTTCTGGCCCTATAAGAAACACAGTAGAGTAGAAGATTGCTCTTTTCTCAAAAGCAGAGTGTGTTTCTTGTAAAGCGAGCTAGAGTTTGTTTCCCAGTCCTAAATGGAGTTGAATCACATGCAGTTTCTGGTCCTACGAGCAAGAGTTGTTTTCTGGTAAGAAGAGTCACTATTGCACTGCCATTGCCATACACAGGACAAATAGCACTGGCGTCTGTTCCCAGCAAGTACAGTGTATTGGACTGAAGAGGATATACTGTTCTTGTCAGGTTCCTAAGCAGACTTGAACTAGATATGGCCGTGTGAGTAGGAAGTACAGTTTTTTTGTTCTGAGCAAGCTCACTCTTCGGAACACATAGGAAACACAGTAGAGTAGAAGAGTGCTCTTTTCTCAAAAGCAGAGTGTGTTTCATGTAAGGCGAGCTAGTGTTTGTTTCCCAGTCCTAAATGGAGTTGAGTCACATGCAGTTTTTTGTCCTACGAGCAAGAGTTGTTTTCTGGTAAGACAAGTCACTATTGTGCTCCAATGCCATACACAGTGCAAATAGCACTCGCGTCTGTTCCCCCCAAGTACAGTGTATTGGACTGAAGAGGAGCTACTGTTCTTGTTGGTTTCCTAAGCAGAGTTGAACTAGATATGGCCCGTGTGTGTAGGAAGCACAGTTCTTTTGTTCTGAGCAAGCTCACTGTTCGGACCCCAGAGGAAACACAGTAGAGTAGAAGAGTGCTCTTTTCTCAAAAGCAGAGTGTGTTTCTTGTAAGGCGAGCTTTCATTTGTTTCGCACTCCTAAATGGAGTTGAGTCACATGCAGTTTTTTGTCCTACGAGCAAGAGTTGTTTTATGGTAAGACGAGTCACTATTGTGCTCAAATTGCATACACAGTGCAAATAGCACTCGCGTCTGTTCCCCGCACGTACAGTGTATTGGACGGAAGAGAGCAACTGTTCTTGTCAGTTTCCTAAGCAGAGTTGAAATAGATATGGCCCGTGTGTGTAGGAAGCACAGTTCTTTTGTTCTGAGCAAGCTCACTGTTTGGACCCCATAGGAAACACAGTAGAGTAGAAGAGTGCTCTTTTCTCTAAAGCAGAGTGTATTTCTTGTAAGGCGAGCTACCGTTTGATTCCCAGTCCTAAATGGAGTGGAGTCACATGCAGTTTTGGTCCTACGAGCAAGTGTTGTTTTCTGGTAAGGAAAGTCACTATTGCGCTCCCATTGCCATACAAAGTGCAAATAGCCTTCCCGTCTGTTCCCAGCAAGTACAGTGTATTGGATTGAAAAGGAGCTACTGTTCTTCTCAGTTTCCTAAGCAGAGTTGAACTAGATATGGCCCGTGTGTGTAGGAAGTACAGTTCTTTTTTTCTGAGCAAGCTCACTCTTCTGGCCATATAAGAAACACAGTAGAGTAGAAGAGTGCTCTTTTCTCAAAAGCAGAGTGTGATTCTTGTAAAGGGAGCTAGAGTTTGATTCCCAGTCCTAAATGGAGTTGAATCACATGCAATTTCTGGTCCTACGAGCAAGAGTTGTTTTATGGTAAGAAGAGTCACTATTGCGCTGCCATTGCCATACACAGGACAAATAGCACATGCGTCTGTTCCCAGCAAGTACAGTGTATTGGACTGAAGAGGATCTACTGTTCTTGTCAGGTTCCTTAGCAGACTTGAACTAGATATGGTCCGTGTGTGTAGGAAGCACAGTTCTTTTGTTCTGAGCAAGCTCACTGTTTGGACCCCATAGGAAACACAGTAGAGTAGAGGAGTGCTCTTTTCTGAAAAGCAGAGTGTGTTTCTTGTAAAGCGAGCTAGAGTTTGTTTTCCAGTCCTAAATGGAGTTGAATCACATGCAGTTTCTGGTCCTACGATCAAGAGTTGTTTTCTGGTAAGAAGAGTCACTATTGCGCTGCCATTGCCATACACAGGACAAATAGCACTGGCGTCTGTTCCCAGCAAGTACAGTGTATTGGACTGAATAGGATCTACTGTTCTTGTCAGGTTCCTAAGCAGACTTGAAATAGATATGGCCGTGTGAGTAGGAAGTACAGATTTTTGTTCTGAGCAAGCTCACTGTTCGGAACACATAGGAAACACAGTAGAGTAGAAGAGTGCTCTTTTCTCAAAAGCAAAGTATGTTTCTTGGAAGTTGAGCTAGCGTTTGTTTCCCAGTCCTAAATGGAGTTGAGTCACATGCAGTTTTTTTTCCTACGAGCAAGAATTGTTTTCTGGTAAGACGAGTCACTATTGTGCTCCAATTGCCATACACAGTGCAAATAGCATTCGCGTCTGTTCCCCGCAAGTACAGTGTATTGGAATGAAGAAGATCTACTGTTCTTGTCAGTTTCCTAAGCATAGTTGAACTAGATATGGCCCGTGTGTTAGGAAGCACAGTTCTTTTGTTCTGAGTAAGCTCACTGTTCGGACCCCATAGGAAGCACAGTAGATTAGAAGAGTGCTCTTTTCTCAAAAGCAGAGTGTGTTTCATGTAAGGCGAGCTAGCATTTGTTTCCCAGTCCTAAATGGAGTTGAATCACATGCAGTTTCTGGTCCTACGATCAAGAGTTGTTTTCTGGTAAGGAAAGTCACTATTGCGCTCCCATTGCCATACACAGTGCAAATAGCACTCGCGTCTGTTCCCAGCAAGTACAGTGTATCGGACTGAAGAGGAGCTACTGTTCTTGTCAGTTTCCTAAGCAAAGTTGAACTAGTTATGGCCCGTGTGTAGGAAACACAGTTCTTTTTTTCTGAGCAAGCTCACTGTTCTGGCCTTATAGGAAACACAGTAGAGTAGAAGAGTGCTCTTTTCTTAAAAGCAGAGTGTTATTCTTGTAAAGCGAGCTAGAGTTTGTTTCCCAGTCCTAAATGGAGTTGAATCACATGAAGTTTCTGGTCCTAAGAGCAAGAGTTGTTTTCTGTTAAGAAGAGTAACTATTGCGCTGCCATTGCCATACACAGGACAAATAGCACTGGCGTCTGTTCCCAGCAAGTACAGTGTATTGAACTGAAGAGGATCTACTGTACTTGTCAGGTTCCTAAGCAGACTTGAACTAGATATGGCCGTGTGAGTAGGAAGCACAGTTTTTTTGTTCTGAGCAAGCTCACTGTTCTGGCCTTATAGGAAACAAAGTAGAGTAGAAGAGTGCTCTTTTATCAAAAGCAGAGTGTGTTTCTAGGAAGTCGAGCTAGCGTTTGTTTCCCAGTCCTAAATGGAGTTGAGTCACATGCAGTTTTTTGTCCTATGAGCAAGAGTTGTTTCCTGGTAAGACAAGTCACTATTGTGCTCCAATTGCCATACACAGGACAAATAGCACTGGCGTCTGTTCACAGCAAGTACAGTGTATTGGACTGTAGAGGATCTACTGTTCTTGTCAGTTTACTAAGCAGAGTTGAACTAGATATGGTCCGTGTGTGTAGGAAGCACAGTTCTTTTGTTCTGAGCAAGCTCACTGTTTGGAACCCATAGGAATACACAGTAGAGTAGAAGAGTGCTCTTTTCTCAAAAGCAGAGTGTGTTTCTTGGAAGTCGAGCTAGTGTTTCTTTCCCAGTCCTAAATGGAGTTGAGCCACATGCAGTTTTTTGTCCTACGAGCAAGAGTTGTTTTCTGGTAAGACAAGTCACTATTGTGCTCCAATTGCCATACACAGTGCAAATAGCACTCGCGTCTGTTCCCCGCAAGTACAGTGTATTGGACGGAAGAGGAGCTACTGCTCTTGTCAGTTTCCTAAGGAGAGTTGAACTAGATATGGCCCGTGTGTGTAGGAAGCACAGTTCTTTTGTTCTGAGCAAGCTCACTGTTTGGAACCCATAGGAAACAGAGTAGAGTAGAAGAGTGCTCTTTTCTCAAAAGCAGAGTGTGTTTCATGTAAGGCGATCTAGCATTTTTTTCCCAGTCCTAAATGGAGTTGAATCACATGCAGTTTCTGGTCTTAGGAGCAAGAGTTTTTTTTCTGTTAAGGAAAGTCACTATTGCGCTCCCATTGCCATACACAGTGCAAATAGCACTCGCGTCTGTTCCCAGCAAGTACAGTGTTTCGGACTGAAGGGGAGGTACTGTTCTTGTCAGTTTCCTAAGCAGAGTTGAACGAGATATGGCCCGTGTGTGTAGGAAGCACAGTTCTTTTGTTCTGAGCAAGCTCACTGTTCTGGCCCTATAGGAAACACAGTAGAGTAGAGGAGTGCTCTTTTCTCAAAAGCAGAGTGTGTTTCTTGTAAAGCGAGCTAGAGTTTGTTTCCCAGTCCTAAATGGAGTTGAATCACATGCAGTTTCTGGTCCTACGATCAAGAGTTGTTTTCTGGTAAGGAAAGTCACTATTGCGCTCCCATTGCCATACACAGTGCAAATAGCACTCGCGTCTGTTCCCAGCAAGTACAGTGTATCGGACTGAAGAGGAGCTACTGTTCTTGTCAGTTTCCTAAGCAAAGTTGAACTAGCTATGGCCCGTGTGTAGGAAGCACAGTTCTTTTTTTCTGAGCAAGCTCACTGTTCTGGCCTTATAGGAAACACAGTAGAGTAGAAGAGTGCTCTTTTCTCAAAAGCAGAGTGTGATTCTTGTAAAGCGAGCTAGAGTTTGTTTCCCAGTCCTAAATGGAGTTGAATCACATGAAGTTTCTGGTCCTAAGAGCAAGAGTTGTTTTCTGTTAAGAAGAGTAACTATTGCGCTGCCATTGCCATACACAGGACAAATAGCACTGGCGTCTGTTCCCAGCAAGTACAGTGTATTGAACTGAAGAGGATCTACTGTACTTGTCAGGTTCCTAAGCAGACTTGAAGTAGATATGGCCGTGTGAGTAGGAAGCACAGTTTTTTTGTTCTGAGCAAGCTCACTGTTCTGGCCTTATAGGAAACAAAGTAGAGTAGAAGAGTGCTCTTTTATCAAAAGCAGAGTGTGTTTCTAGGAAGTCGAGCTAGCATTTGTTTCCCAGTCCTAAATGGAGTTGAGTCACATGCAGTTTTTTGTCCTACGAGCAAGAGTTGTTTTCTGGTAAGACAAGTCACTATTGTGCTCCAATTGCCATACACAGGACAAATAGCACTGGCGTCTGTTCCCAGCAAGTACAGTGTATTGGACTGAAGAGGATCTACTGTTCTTGTCAGGTTCCTAAGCAGACTTGAACTAGATATGGCCGTGAGTGTAGGAAGCACAATTTTTTTGTTCTGAGCAAGCTCACTGTTCGGAACACATAGGAAACACAGTAGAGTAGAAGAGTGCTCTTTTCTCAAAAGCAGAGTGTGTTTCTTGTAAGGCGAGATAGCGTTTGTTTCCCAGTCCTAAATGGAGTTGAGTCACATGCAGTTTTTTGTCCTATGAGCAAAAGTTGTTTTCTGGTAAGACAAGTCACTATTGTTCTCCAATTGCCATACACAATGCAAACAGCACTCGCGTCTGTTCCCCGCAAGTACAGTGTATTCGACGGAAGAGGAGCTACTGTTCTTGTCAGTTTCCTAAGCACAGTTGAACTAGATATGGCCCGTGTGTGTATGAAGCACAGTTCCTTTGTTCTGAGCAAGCTCACTATTCGGACCCCATAGGAAACACAGTAGAGTAGAAGAGTGCTCTTTTCTCAAAAGCAGAGTGTTTTTCATGTAAGGCGAGCTAGAGTTTGTTTTCCAATCCTAAATGGAGTTGAATCACATGCATTTTCTGGTCTTACGAGCAACAGTTGTTTTCTGGTAAGGAAAGTCACTAATGCGCTCCCATTGCCATACACAGTGCAAATAGCACTCGCGTCTGTTCCCAGCAAGTACAGTGTATCGGACTGAAGAGGAGCTACTGTTCTTGTCAGTTTACAAAGCAGAGTTGAACTAGATATGGCCCGTGTGTAGGAAGCACAGTTTTTTTGTTCTGAGCAAGCTCAGTTTTCGGAACACATAGGAAACACCGTAGAGAAGAAGAGTGCTCTTTTCTCAAAAGCAGAGTGTGTTTTTGTAAGGCGAGCTAGCGTTTGTTTCCTAGTCCTAAATGGAGTTGAATCACATGCAGTTTCTGGTCCTATGAACAAGAGTTGTTTTCTGGTAAGGAAAGTCACTATTGCGCTCCCATTGCCCCTCACAAGGCAAATAGCACTCGCGTCTTTTCCCAGCAAGTACAGTGTATTGGACTGAATAGGAGCTACTGTTCTTGTCAGTTTACTAAGCAGAGTTGAACTAGATATGGTCCGTGTGTGAAGGAAGCACAGTTCTTTTGTTCTGAGCAAGCTCACTGTTTGGACCCCATAGGAAACACAGTAGAGTAGAAGAGTGCTCTTTTCTCAAAAGCAGAGTGTGTTTCTTGGAAGTCGAGCTAGTGTTTCTTTCCCAGTCCTAAATGGAGTTGAGTCACATGCAGTTTTTTGTCCTACGAGCAAGAGTTGTTTTCTGGTAAGACAAGTCACTATTGTGCTCCAATTGCCATACACAGTGCAAATAGCACTCGCGTCTGTTCCCCGCAAGTACAGTGTATTGGACGGAAGAGGAGCTACTGTTCTTGTCAGTTTCCTAAGGAGAGTTGAACTAGATATGGCCCGTGTGTGTAGGAAGCACAGTTCTTTTGTTCTGAGCAAGCTCACTGTTTGGAACCCATAGGAAACAGAGTAGAGTAGAAGAGTGCTCTTTTCTCTAAAGCAGAGTGTGTTTCTTGTAAGGCAAGCTACCGTTTGTTTTCCAGTCCTAAATGGAGTGGAATCACATGCAGTTTCTGGTCCTACGAGCAAGAGTTGTTTTCTGGTAAGGAAAGTCACTATTGTGCTCCCATTGCCATACACAGTGCAAATAGCCCTCCCGTTTGTTCCCAGCAAGTACAGTGTATTGGACTGAAGAGGAGCTACTGTTCTTCTCAGTTTCCTAAGCAGAGTTGAACTAGACATGGCCCGTGTGTGTAGGAAGCACAGTTCTTTTTTTCCGAGCAAGCTCACTGTTCTGGCCCTATAGGAAACACAGTAGAGTAGAAGAGTGCTCTTTTCTCAAAAGCAGAGTGTGTTTCTTGTAAAGCGACCTAGAGTTTGTTTCCCAGTCCTAAATGGAGTTGAATCACATGCAGTTTCTGGTCCTACGAGCAAGAGTTGTTTTCTGGTAAGAAGAGTCACTATTGCACTGCCATTGCCATACACAGGACAAATAGCACTGGCATCTGTTCCCAGCAAGTACAGTGTATTGGACTGAAGAGGATCTACTGTTCTTGTCAGGTTCCTAAGCAGACTTGAACTAGATATGGCCGTGTGAGTAGGAAGTACAGTTTTTTTGTTCTGAGCAAGCTCACTCTTCGGAACACATAGGAAACACAGTAGAGTAGAAGAGTGCTCTTTTCTCAAAAGCAGAGTGTGTTTCATGTAAGGCGAGCTAGTGTTTGTTTCCCAGTCCTAAATGGAGTTGAGTCACATGCAGTTTTTTGTCCTACGAGCAAGAGTTGTTTTCTGATAAGACAAGTCACTATTGTGCTCCAATGCCATACACAGTGCAAATAGCACTCGCGTCTGTTCCCCCCAAGTACAGTGTATTGGACTGAAGAGGAGCTACTGTTCTTGTTGGTTTCCTAAGCAGAGTTGAACTAGATATGGCCCGTGTGTGTAGGAAGCACAGTTCTTTTGTTCTGAGCAAGCTCACTGTTCGGACCCGATAGGAAACACAATAGAGTAGAAGAGTGCTCTTTTCTCAAATGCAGAGTGTGTTTCATGTAAGGCGAGCTAGCATTTGTTTCCCAGTCCTAAATGGAGTTGAATCACATGCAGTTTCTGGTCCTACGAGCAAGAGTTGTTTTCTGGTAAGAAGAGTCACTATTGCGCTGCCATTGCCATACACAGGACTAATAGCACTGGTGTCTGTTCCCAGCAAGTACAGTGTATTGGACTGTAGAGGATCTACTGTTCTTGTCAGGTTCCTAAGCAGAATTGAACTAGATATGTCCGTGTGTGTAGGAAGCACAGTTCTTTTGTTCTGAGCAAGCTCACTGTTCGGACCCCAGAGGAAACACAGTAGAGTAGAAGAGTGCTCTTTTCTCAAAAGCAGAGTGTGTTTCTTGGAAGTCGAGCTAGTGTTTCTTTCCCAGTCCTAAATGGAGTTTAGTCACATGCAGTTTTTTGTCCTACGAGCAAGAGTTGTTTTCTGGTAAGACAAGTCACTATTGTGCTCCAATTGCCATACACAGTGCAAATAGCACTCGCGTCTGTTCCCCGCAAGTACAGTGTAATGGACGGAAGAGGAGCTACTGTTCTTGTCAGTTTCCTAAGGAGAGTTGAACTAGATATGGACCGTGTGTAGGAAGCACAGTTCTTTTGTTCTGAGCAAGCTCACTGTTTGGAACCCATAGGAAACAGAGTAGAGTAGAAGAGTGCTCTTTTCTCAAAAGCAGAGTGTGTTTCATGTAAGGCGATCTAGCATTTTTTTCCCAGTCCTAAATGGAGTTGAATCACATGCAGTTTCTGGTCTTAGGAGCAAGAGTTTTTTTTCTGTTAAGGAAAGTCACTATTGCGCTCCCATTGCCATACACAGTGCAAATAGCACTCGCGTCTGTTCCCAGCAAGTACAGTGTTTCGGACTGAAGGGGAGGTACTGTTCTTGTCAGTTTCCTAAGCAGAGTTGAACGAGATATGGCCCGTGTGTGTAGGAAGCACAGTTCTTTTGTTCTGAGCAAGCTCACTGTTCTGGCCCTATAGGAAACACAGTAGAGTAGAGGAGTGCTCTTTTCTCAAAAGCAGAGTGTGTTTCTTGTAAAGCGAGCTAGAGTTTGTTTCCCAGTCCTAAATGGAGTTGAATCACATGCAGTTTCTGGTCCTACGATCAAGAGTTGTTTTCTGGTAAGGAAAGTCACTATTGCGCTCCCATTGCCATACACAGTGCAAATAGCACTCGCGTCTGTTCCCAGCAAGTACAGTGTATCGGACTGAAGAGGAGCTACTGTTCTTGTCAGTTTCCTAAGCAAAGTTGAACTAGCTATGGCCCGTGTGTAGAAAGCACAGTTCTTTTTTTCTGAGCAAGCTCACTGTTCTGGCCTTATAGGAAACACAGTAGAGTAGAAGAGTGCTCTTTTCTCAAAAGCAGAGTGTGATTCTTGTAAAGCGAGCTAGAGTTTGTTTCCCAGTCCTAAATGGAGTTGAATCACATGAAGTTTCTGGTCCTAAGAGCAAGAGTTGTTTTCTGTTAAGAAGAGTAACTATTGCGCTGCCATTGCCATACACAGGACAAATAGCACTGGCGTCTGTTCCCAGCAAGTACAGTGTATTGAACTGAAGAGGATCTACTGTACTTGTCAGGTTCCTAAGCAGACTTGAAGTAGATATGGCCGTGTGAGTAGGAAGCACAGTTTTTTTGTTCTGAGCAAGCTCACTGTTCTGGCCTTATAGGAAACAAAGTAGAGTAGAAGAGTGCTCTTTTATCAAAAGCAGAGTGTGTTTCTAGGAAGTCGAGCTAGCATTTGTTTCCCAGTCCTAAATGGAGTTGAGTCACATGCAGTTTTTTGTCCTACGAGCAAGAGTTGTTTTCTGGTAAGACAAGTCACTATTGTGCTCCAATTGCCATACACAGGACAAATAGCACTGGCGTCTGTTCCCAGCAAGTACAGTGTATTCGACGAAAGAGGAGCTACTGCTCTTGTCAGTTTCCTAAGCACAGTTGAACAAGATATGGCCCGTGTGTATATAGCACAGTTCTTTTGTTCTGAGCAAGCTCACTGTTCGGACCCCATAGGAAACACAGTAGAGTAGAAGAGTGCTCTTTTCTCAAAAGCAGAGTGTTTTTCATGTAAGGCGAGCTAGAGTTTGTTTTCCAGTCCTAAATGGAGTTGAATCACATGCAGTTTCTGGTCTTACGAGCAACAGTTGTTTTCTGGTAAGGAAAGTCACTATTGCGCTCCCATTGCCATACACAGTGCAAATAGCACTCGCGTCTGTTCCCAGCAAGTACAGTGTATCGGACTGAAGAGGAGCTACTGTTCTTGTCAGTTTCCAAAGCAGAGTTGAACTAGATATGGCCCGTGTGTAGGAAGCACAGTTTTTTTGTTCTGAGCAAGCTCACTTTTCGGAACACATAGGAAACACAGTAGAGAAGAAGAGTGCTCTTTTCTCAAAAGCAGAGTGTGTTTTTGTAAGGCGAGCTAGCGTTTGTTTCCTAGTCCTAAATGGAGTTGAATCACATGCAGTTTCTGGTCCTATGAACAAGAGTTGTTTTCTGGTAAGGAAAGTCACTATTGCGCTCCCATTGCTCTTCACAACGCAAATAGCACTCGCGTCTTTTCCCAGCAAGTACAGTGTATTGGACTGAATAGGAGCTACTGTTCTTGTCAGTTTACTAAGCAGAGTTGAACTAGATATGGTCCGTGTGTGTAGGAAGCACAGTTCTTTTGTTCTGAGCAAGCTCACTGTTTGGACCCCATAGGAAACACAGTAGAGTAGAAGAGTGCTCTTTTCTCAAAAGCAGAGTGTGTTTCTTGGAAGTCGAGCTAGTGTTTCTTTCCCAGTCCTAAATGGAGTTGAGTCACATGCAGTTTTTTGTCCTACGAGCAAGAGTTGTTTTCTGGTAAGACAAGTCACTATTGTGCTCCAATTGCCATACACAGTGCAAATAGCACTCGCGTCTTTTCCCCGCAAGTACAGTGTATTGGACGGAAGAGGAGCTACTGTTCTTGTCAGTTTCCTAAGGAGAGTTGAACTAGATATGGCCCGTGTGTGTAGGAAGCACAGTTCTTTTGTTCTGAGCAAGCTCACTGTTTGGAACCCATAGGAAACACAGTAGAGTAGAAGAGTGCTCTTTTCTCAAAAGCAGAGTGTGTTTCATGTAAGGCGATCTAGCATTTTTTTCCCAGTCCTAAATGGAGTTGAATCACATGCAGTTTCTGGTCTTACGAGCAAGAGTTTTTTTCTGTTAAGGAAAGTCACTATTGCGCTCCCATTGCCATACACAGTGCAAATAGCACTCGCGTCTGTTCCCAGCAAGTACAGTGTATCGGACTGAAGGGGAGGTACTGTTCTTGTCAGTTTCCTAAGCAGAGTTGAACGAGATATGGCCCGTGTGTAGGAAGCACAGTTGTTTTGTTCTGAGCAAGCTCACTGTTCTGGCCCTATAGGAAACACAGTAGAGTAGAAGAGTGCTCTTTTCTCAAAAGCAGAGTGTGTTTCTTGTAAGGCGAGCTAGCGTTTGTTTCCTAGTCCTAAATGGAGTTGAATCACATGCAGTTTCTGGTCCTATGAACAAGAGTTGTTTTCTGGTAAGGAAAGTCACTATTGCGCTCCCATTGCCCTTCACAAGGCAAATAGCACCCGCGTCTTTTCCCAGCAAGTACAGTGTATTGGACTGAATAGGAGCTACTGTTCTTGTCAGTTTACTAAGCAGAGTTGAACTAGATATGGTCCGTGTGTGTAGGAAGCACAGTTCTTTTGTTCTGAGCAAGCTCACTGTTTGGACCCCATAGGAAACACAGTAGAGTAGAAGAGTGCTCTTTTCTCAAAAGCAGAGTGTGTTTCTTGGAAGTCGAGCTAGCATTTATTTCCCAGTCCTAAATGGAGTTGAGTCACATGCAGTTTTTTGTCCTATGAGCAAGAGTTGTTTTCTGGTAAGACAAGTCACTATTGTGCTCCAATTGCCATACACAGTGCAAATAGCACTCGCGTCTGTTCCCCGCAAGTACAGTGTATTGGACGGAAGAGGAGCTACTGTTCTTGTCAGTTTCCTAAGGAGAGTTGAACTAGATATGTCCCGTGTGTGTAGGAAGCACAGTTCTTTTGTTCTGAGCAAGCTCACTGTTTGGAACCCATAGGAAACAGAGTAGAGTAGAAGAGTGCTCTTTTCTCAAAAGCAGAGTGTGTTTCATGTAAGGCGAGCTAGCGTTCGTTTCCTAGTCCTAAATGGAGTTGAATCACATGCAGTTTCTGGTCCTATGAACAAGAGTTGTTTTCTGGTAAGGAAAGTCACTATTGCGCTCCCATTGCCCTTCACAAGGCAAATAGCACTCGCATCTTTTCCCAGCAAGTACAGTGTATTGGACTGAATAGGAGCAACTGTTCTAGTCAGTTTCCTAAGCAGAGTTGAACTAGTTATGACCCGTGTGTAGGAAGCACAGTTCTTTTGTTTTGAGTAAGCTCACTGTTGTGGCCCTATAGGAAACACAGTAGAGTAGAAGAGTGCTCTTTTCTCTAAAGCAGTGTGTGTTTCTTGGAAGTCGAGCTAGCGTTTCTTTCCCAGTCCTAAATGGAGTTGAATCACATGCAGTTTCTAGTCCTAAGAGCATGAGTTGTTTTCTGGTAAGAAGAGTCACTACTGCGCTGCCATTGCCATACACAGGACAAATAGCACTGGCGTCTCTTTTCAGCAAGTACAGTGTATTGGACTGAAGAGGATCTACTGTTCTTGTCAGGTTCCTAAGCAGAATTGAACTAGATATGGCCATGTGTGTAGGAAGCACAGTTCTTTTGTTCTGAGCAAGCTCACTGTTCGGACACAATAGGAAACACAGTAGAGTAGAAGAGTGCTCTTTTCTCAAAAGCAGAGTGTGTTTCTTGTAAGGCGAGCTAGCGTTTGTTTCCCAGTCCTAAATGGAGTGGAATAACATGCAGTTTCTGGTCCTATGAGCAAGAGTTGTTTTCTGGTAAGGAAAGTCACTATTGCGCTCCCATTGCCATACACAGTGCAAATAGCCCTCCCGTCTGTTCCCAGCAATTACAGTGTATTGGACTGAAGAGGAGCTACTGTTCTTGTCAGTTTCCTAAGCAGAGTTGAACTAGATATGGCCCGTGTGTGTAGGAAGCACAGTTCTTTCGTTCTGAGCAAGCTCACTGTTCGGACCCCATAGGAAACACAGGAGAGTAGAAGAGTGCTCTTTTCTAAAAAGCAGAGTGTGTTTCATGTAAGGCGAGCTAGCACTTGTTTCCCATTCCTAAATGGAGTTGAATCACATGCAGTTTCTAGTCCTATGAGCAAGAGTTGTTTTCTGGTAAGAAAGTCACTATTGTGTTCCCATTGCCATACACAGTGCAAATAGCACTCGTGTCTGTATCGAACTGAAGAGGAGCTACTGTTCTTGTCAGTTTCCTAAGCAGAGTTGAACTAGTTATGGCCCGTGTGTAGGAAGCACAGTTCTTTTGTTTTGAGTAAGCTCTCTGTTCTGGCCCTATAGGAAACACAGTAATGTAGAAGAGTGCTCTTTTCTCTAAAGCAGTGTGTGTTTCTTGTAAGGCGAGCTAGCGTTTGTTTCCCAGTCCTAAATGGAGTTGAATCACATGCAGTTTCTAGTCCTAAGAGCATGAGTTGTTTTATGGTAAGAAGAGTCACTATTGCGCTGCCATTGCCATACACAGGACAAATAGCACTGGCGTCTCTTCCCAGCAAGTACAGTGTATTGGACTGAAGAGGATCTACTGTTGTTGTCAGGTTCCTAAGCAGAATTGAACTAGATATGGCCGTGTGTGTAGGAAGCACAGTTCTTTTTTTCTGAGCAAGCTCACTGTTCGGACACCATATGAAACACAGTAGAGTAGAAGAGTGCTCTTTTCTGAAATGCAGAGTGTGTTTCTTGTAAGGCGAGCTAGCGTTTGTTTCCCAGTCCTAAATGGAGTTGAATCACATGCAGTTTCTGGTCCTAAGAGCAAGAGTTGATTTCTGGTAAGGAAAGTCACTATTGCGCTCCCCTTGCTATACATAGTGCAAATAGCTCTCGCGTCTGTTCCCAGCAAGTACAGTGTTTCGGACTGAAGAGGAGCTACTGTTCTTGTCAGTTTACTAAGCAGAGTGGAACTAGATATGGCCCGTGTGTAGGAAGCACAGTTCTTATGTTCTGAGCAAGCTCACTGTTCTGGCCCTATAGGAAACACAGTAGAGTAGAAGACTGCTCTTTTCTCAAAAGCAGAGTGTGTTTTTGTAAGGCGAGCTAGCGTTTGTTTCCTAGTCCTAAATGGAGTTGAATCACATGCAGTTTCTGGTCCTACGAACAAGAATTGTTTTCTGGTAAGGAAAGTCACTATTGCGCTCTCTTTGCCCTACACAAGACAAATAGCACTTGCGTTTTTTCCCAGCAAGTACAGTGTATTGGACTGAATAGGAACTACTGTTCTTGTCAGTTTACTAAGCAGAGTTGAACTAGATATGGTCAGTGTGTGTAGGAAGCATAGTTCTTTTGTTCTGAACAAGCTCACTGTTTGGACCCCATAGGAAACACAGTCGAGTAGAAGAGTGCTCTTTTCTCTAAAGCAGAGTGTGTTTCTTGTAAGGCGAGCTAGCGTTTGTTTCCCAGTCCTAAATGGAGTGGAATAACATGCAGTTTCTGGTCCTACGAGCAAGAGTTGTTTTCTGGTAAGGAAAGTCACTATTGCGCTCCCATTGCCATACACAGTGCAAATAGTCCTCCCGTCTGTTCCCAGCAAGTACAGTGTATTGGACTGAAGAGGAGCTACTGTTCTTCTCAGTTTCCTAAGCAGAGTTGAACTAGATATGGCCCGTGTGTTTAGGAAGTACAGTTCCTTTTTTCTGAGCAAGCTCACTGTTCTGGCCCTATAGGAAACACAGTAGAGTAGAAGAGTGGTCTTTTCTCAAAAGCAGAGTGTGTTTCTTGTAAAGCGAGCGAGAGTTTGTTTCCCAGTTCTAAATAGAGTTGAATCACATGCAGTTTCTGGTCCTACGAGCAAGAGTTGTTTTCTGGTAAGAAGAGTAACTATTGCGCTGCCATTGCCATACACAGGACAAATAGCTCTGGCGTCTGTTCCCAGCAAGTACAGTGTATTGGACTGAAGAGGATCTACTGTTCTTGTCAGGTTCCTAAGCAGACTTGAACGTGATATGGCCGTGTTTGTAGGAAGCACAGTTTTTTTGTTCTGAGCAAGCTCACTTTTCGGAACACATAGGAAACACAGTAGAGTAGAAGAGTGCTCTTTTCTCAAAAGCAGAGTGTGTTTTTTGGAAGTCGAGCTAGCGTTTGTTTCCCAATCCTAAATGGAGTTGAGTCACATGCAGTTTTTTGTCCTACGAGCAAGAGTTGTTTTCTGGTAAGACAAGTCACTATTGTGCTCCAATTGCCATACACAGTGCAAATAGCACTCGCGTCTGTTCCCCGCAAGTACAGTGTATTCGACTGAAGAGGTGCTACTGTTCTTGTTTTTTTCCTAAGCAGAGTTGAATAGATATGGCCCGTGTGTGTAGGAAGCACAGTTCTTTTGTTCTGAGCAAGCTCACTGTTTGGACCCCATAGGAAACACAGTAGAGTAGAAGAGTGTACTTTTCTCAAAAGCAGAGTGTGTTTCATGTAAGGCGAGCTAGCATTTGTTTCCCAGTCCTAAATGGAGTTGAATCACATGCAGTTTCTCATCCTACGAGCAAGAGTTGTTTTCTGGTAAGGACAGTCACTATTGCGCTCCCATTGCCATACACAGTGCAAATAGTACTCGCGTCTGTTCTCACCAAGTACAGTGTATCGAACTGAAGAGGAGTTACTGTTCTTCTCAGTTTCCTAAGCAGAGTTGAACTAGATATGGCCCATGTGTGTAGGAAGCACAGTTGTTTTGTTCTGAGCAAGCTCAATGTTCTGGCCCTATAGGAAACACAGTAGAGTAGAAGAGTGCTCTTTTCTCTAAAGCAGTGTGTGTTTCTTGTAAGGTGAGCTAGCGTTTGTTTTCCAGTCCTAAATGGAGTTGAATCACATGCAGTTTCTAGTCCTAAGAGCATGAGTTGTTTTATGGTAAGAAGAGTCACTACTGTGCTGCCATTGCCATACACAGGACAAATAGCACTGGCGTCTCTTCCCAGCAAGTACAGTGTATTGGACTGAAGAGGATCTACTGTTCTTGTCAGGTTCCTAAGCAGAATTGAACTAGATATGGCCGTGTGTGTAGGAAGCACAGTTCTTTTGTTCTGAGCAAGCTCACTGTTTGGACCCTATAGGAAACACAGTAGAGTAGAAGAGTGCTCTTTTCTCTAAAGCAGAGTGTGTTTTTTGTAAGGCGTGCTAGCGCTTGTTTCCCAGTCCTAAATGGAGTGGAATAACATGCAGTTTCTGGTCCTACGAGCAAGAGTTGTTTAGTGGTAAGGAAAGTCACTCTTTTGCTCCCATTGCCATACACAGTGCAAATAGCCCTCCCGTCTGTTCCCAGCAAGTACAGTGTATTGGACTGAAGAGGAGCTACTGTTCTTTTCAGTTTCCTAAGCAGAGTTGAACTAGATATGGCCCGTGTGTTTAGGAAGTACAGTTCCTTTTTTCTGAGCAAGCTCACTGTTCTGGCCCTATAGGAAACACAGTAGAGTAGAAGAGTGCTCTTTTCTCAAAAGCAGAGTGTGTTTCTTGTAAAGCGAGCTAGAGTTTGTTTCCCAGTCCTAAATGGAGTTGAATCACATGCAGTTTCTGGTCCTACGAGCAAGAGATGTTTTCTGGTAAGAAGAGTCACTATTGCACTGCCATTGCCCTAAACAGGACAAATAGCACTGGCGTCTGTTCCCAGCAAGTACAGTGTATTGGACTGAAGAGGATCTACTGTTCTTGTCAGGTTCCTAAGCAGACTTGAACGAGATATGGCCGTGTGTGTAGGAAGCAAAATTTTTTTGTTCTGAGCAAGCTCACTTTTCGGAACACATGGGAAACACAGTAGAGTAGAAGAGTGCTCTTTTCTCAAAAGCAGAGTGTGTTTCTTGTAAGGCCAGCTCGCGTTTGTTTCCCAGTCCTAAATGGAGTTGAGTCACAGAGAGTTTTTGGTCCTACGAGCAAGAGTTGTTTTCTGGTAAGAAGAGTCACTATTGCGCTCTAAATGCCATACACAGTGCAAATAGCACTCGCGTCTGTTCCCAGCACGTACAGTGTATTGGACTGAATAGGAGCTACTGTTCTTGTCAGTTTCCTAAGCAGACTTGAACTAGATATGGTCCATGTGTGTAGGAAGCACAGTTTTTTTGTTCTGACCAAGCTCACTGTTTGGACCCCATAGGAAACACAGCAGAGTAGAAGAGTGCTCTTTTCTCAAAAGCAGAGTGTGTTTCTTGTAAGGCGAGCTAGCGTTTTTTCCCAGTCCTAAATGTAGTGAAATCACATGCAGTGTGTGGTCCTACGAGCAAGAGTTGTTTTATGGTAAAAATAGTCACTATTGCACTGCCATTGCCTTATACAGGACAAATAGCTCTGGCGTCTGTTCCCAGCAAGTACAGTGTATTGGACTGAAGAGGATCTACTGCTCTGGTCAGGTTCCTAAGCAGAATTGAGCTAGATATGGCCGTGTGTGTAGGAAGCACAGTTCCTTTTTTCTGAGCAAGCTCACTGTTCGGACCCCATAGGAAACACAGTAGAGTAGAAGAGTGCTCTTTTCTCAAAAGCAGAGTGTGTTTCTTGTAAAGCGAGCTAGAGTTTGTTTCCCAGTCCTAAATGGAGTTGAATCACATGCAGTTTCTGGTCCTATGAGCAAGAGTTGTTTTCTGGTAAGACAAGTCACTATTGTGCTCCAATTGCCATACACAGTGCAAATAGCACTCGCGTCTGTTCCCCCGCAAGTACAGTGTATTCGAGTGAAGAGGAGCTACTGTTCTTGTTTTTTTCCTAAGCAGAGTTAAACTAGATATGGCCCGTGTGTGTAGGAAGCACAGTTCTTTTGTTCTGAGCAAGCTCACTGTTTGGACCCCATAGGAAACACAGTAGAGTAGAAGAGTGCACTTTTCTCAAAAGAAGAGTGTGTTTCATGTAAGGCGAGCTAGCATTTGTTTCCCAGTCCTAAATGGAGTTGAATCACATGCAGTTTCTCGTCCTACGAGCAAGAGTTGTTTTCTGGTAAGGAAAGTCACTATTGCGCTCCCATTGCCATACACAGTACAAATAGCACTCGCGTCTGTTCTCAGCAAGTACAGTGTATCAAACTGAAGAGGAGCTACTGTTCTTGTCAGTTTCCTAAGCAGAGTTGAACTAGATATGGCCCGTGTGTGTAGGAAGCACAGTTCTTTTGTTCTGACCAAGCTCACTGTTCTGGCCCTACAGGAAACACAGTAGAGTAGATGAGTGCTCTTTTCTCTAAAGCAGAGTGTGTTTCTTGTAAGGCCAGCTCACGTTTGTTTCCCAGTCCTAAATGGAGTTGAGTCACAGACAGTTTTTGGTCCTACGAGCAAGAGTTGTTTTCTGGTAAGAAGAGTCACTATTGTGCTCTAAATGCCATACAGGTGCAAATAGCACTCGCGTCTGTTCCCAGCAAGTACAGTGTATTGGACTGAATAGGAGCTACTGTTCTTGTCAGTTTCCTAAGCAGAGTTGAACTAGATGTGGTCCATGTGTGTAGGAAGCACAGTTCTTTTGTTCTGACCAAGCTCACTGTTTGGACCCCATAGGAAACACAGCAGAGTAGAAGAGTGCTCTTTTCTCAAAAGCAGAGTGTGTTTCTTGTAAGGCGAGCTAGCG
This sequence comes from Peromyscus eremicus, assembly GCF_949786415.1. Lineage (NCBI taxonomy): Eukaryota > Metazoa > Chordata > Mammalia > Rodentia > Cricetidae > Peromyscus > Peromyscus eremicus. The sequence goes on from NW_026734761.1 coordinate 91,889, forward strand.
TTTTTTCCCAGTCCTAAATGGAGTGAAATCACATGCAGTGTGTGGTCCTACGAGCAAGAGTTGTTTTATGGTAAGAATAGTCACTATTGCACTGCCATTGCCTTATACAGGACAAATAGCTCTGGCGTCTGTTCCCAGCAAGTACAGTGTATTGGACTGAAGAGGATCTACTGCTCTGGTCAGGTTCCTAAGCAGAATTGAGCTAGATATGGCCGTGTGTGTAGGAAGCACAGTTCCTTTTTTCTGAGCAAGCTCACTGTTTGCACCCCATAGGAAACACAGTAGAGTAGAAGAGTGCTCTTTTCTCAAAAGCAGAGTGTGTTTCTTGGAAGTCGAGCTAGCGTTTGTTTCCTAGTCCTAAATGGAGTTGAGTCACATGCAGTTTTTTGTCCTACGAGCAAGAGTTGTTTTCTGGTAAGACAAGTCACTATTGTGCTCCAATTGCCATACACAGTGCAAATAGCACTCGCGTCTGTTCCCCGCAAGTACAGTGTATTGGACGGAAGAGGAGCTACTGTTCTTGTCAGTTTCCTAAGGAGAGTTGAACTAGATATGGCCCGTGTGTGTAGGAAGCACAGTTCTTTTGTTCTGAGCAAGCTCACTGTTTGATACCCATAGGATCAGAGTAGAGTAGAAGAGTGCTCTTTTCTCAAAAGCAGAGTGTGTTTCATGTAAGGCGATCTAGCATTTTTTTCCCAGTCCTAAATGGAGTTGAATCACATGCAGTTTCTGGTCTTACGAGCAAGAGTTTTTTTCTGTTAAGGAAAGTCACTATTGCGCTCCCATTGCCATACACAGTGCAAATAGAACTCGCGTCTGTTCCCAGCAAGTACAGTGTATCGGACTGAAGGGGAGGTACTGTTCTTGTCAGTTTCCTAAGCAGAGTTGAACGAGATATGGCCCGTGTGTAGGAAGCACAGTTGTTTTGTTCTGAGCAAGCTCACTGTTCTGGCCCTATAGGAAACACAGTAGAGTAGAAGAGTGCTCTTTTCTCAAAAGGAGAGTGTGTTTCTTGTAAGGCGAGCTAGCGTTTGTTTCCCAGTCCTAAATGGAGTTGAGTCACATGCAGTTTTTTGTCCTACGAGCAAGAATTGTTTTCTGGTAAGACGAGTCACTATTGTGCTCCAATTGCCATACACAGTGCAAATAGCACTGGCGTCTGTTCCCCGCAAGTACAGTGTATTGGACTGAAGAAGATCTACTGTTCTTGTCAGTTTCCTAAGCAGAGTTGAACTAGATATAGCCCGTGTGTGTAGGAAGCACAGTTCTTTTATTCTGAGCAAGCTCACTGTTCGGACCCCATAGGAAGCACAGTAGATTAGAAGAGTGCTCTTTTCTCAAAAGCAGAGTGTGTTTCATGTAAGGCGAGCTAGCATTTGTTTCCCAGTCCTAAATGGAGTTGAGTCACATGCAGTTTCTGGTCCTACGATCAAGAGTTGTTTTCTGGTAAGGAAAGTCACTATTGCGCTCCCATTGCCATACACAGTGCAAATAGCACTCGCGTCTGTTCCCAGCAAGTACAGTGTATCGGACTGAAGAGGAGCTACTGTTCTTGTCAGTTTCCTAAGCAAAGTTGAATTAGTTATGGCCCGTGTGTAGGAAGCACAGTTCTTTTTTTCTGAGCATGCTCACTGTTCTGGCCTTATAGGAAACACAGTAGAGTAGAAGAGTGCTCTTTTCTCAAAAGCAGAGTGTGTTTCTTGTAAAGCGAGCTAGAGTTTGTTACCCAGTCCTAAATGGAGTTGAATCACATGAAGTTTCTGGACCTAAGAGCAAGAGTTGTTTTCTGTTAAGAAGAGTAACTATTGCGCTGCCTTTGCCATACACAGGACAAATAGCACTGGCGTCTGTTCCCAGCAAGTACAGTGTATTGAATTGAAGAGGATCTTCTGTACTTGTCAGGTTCCTAAGCAGACTTGAACTAGATATGGCCGTGTGTGTAGGAAGCACAGTTTTTTTGTTCTGAGCAAGCTCACTGTTCGGAACACATAGGAAACACAGTAGAGTAGAAGAGTGCTCTTTTCTCAAAAGCAGAGTTTGTTTCTTGTAAGGCGAGCTAGCGTTTGTTTCCCAGTCCTAAATGGAGTTGAGTCACATGCAGTTTTTTGTCCTATGAGCAAAAGTTGTTTTCTGGTAAGACAAGTCACTATTGTTCTCCAATTGCCATACACAATGCAAATAGCACTCGCGTCTGTTCCCCGCAAGTACAGTGTATTGGATGGAAGAGGAGCTACTGTTCTTGTCAGTTGAACTAGATATGGCCCGTGTGTGTAGGAAGCACAGTTCTTTTGTTCTGAGCAAGCTCACTGTTCGGACCCCATAGGAAACACAGTAGAGTAGAAGAGTGCTCTTTTCTCAAAAGCAGAGTGTGTTTCATGTAAGGCGAGCTAGCATTTGTTTCCCAGTCCTAAATGGAGTTGAATCTCATGCAGTTTCTGGTCTTACGAGCAAGAGTTGTTTTCTGGTAAGGAAAGTAACTATTGCGCTCCCATTGCCATACACAGTGCAAATAGCACTCGCGTCTGTTCCCAGCAAGTACAGTGTATTGGACGGAGGAGGAGCTACTGTTCTTGTCAGTTTCCTAAGGAGAGTTGAACTAGATATGTCCCGTGTGTGTAGGAAGCACAGTTCTTTTGTTCTGAGCAAGCTCACTGTTTGGAACCCATAGGAAACAGAGTAGAGTAGAAGAGTGCTCTTTTCTCAAAAGCAGAGTGTGTTTCATGTAAGGCGAGCTAGCGTTCGTTTCCTAGTCCTAAATGGAGTTGAATCACATGCAGTTTCTGGTCCTATGAACAAGAGTTGTTTTTTGGTAAGGAAAGTCACTATTGCGCTCCCATTGCCCTTCACAAGGCAAATAGCACCCGCGTCTTTTCCCAGCAAGTACAGTGTATTGGACTGAAGAGGATCTACTGTTCTTGTCAGGTTCCTAAGCAGAATTGAACTAGATATGGCCATGTGTGTAGGAAGCACAGTTCTTTTGTTCTGAGCAAGCTCACTGTTCGGACACAATAGGAAACACAGTAGAGTAGAAGAGTGCTCTTTTCTCAAAAGCAGAGTGTGTTTCTTGTAAGGCGAGCTAGCGTTTGTTTCCCAGTCCTAAATGGAGTGGAATAACATGCAGTTTCTGGTCCTACGAGCAAGAGTTGTTTTCTGGTAAGGAAAGTCACTATTGCGCTCCCATTGCCATACACAGTGCAAATAGCCCTCCCGTCTGTTCCCAGCAATTACAGTGTATTGGACTGAAGAGGAGCTACTGTTCTTGTCAGTTTCCTAAGCAGAGTTGAACTAGATATGGCCCGTGTGTGTAGGAAGCACAGTTCTTTTGTTCTGACCAAGCTCACTGTTCGGACCCCATAGGAAACACAGTAGAGTAGAAGAGTGCTCTTTTCTCAAAAGCAGAGTGTGTTTCTTTTAAGGCGAGCTAGCGTTTGTTTCCCAGTCCTAAATGGAGTTGAATCACATGCAGTTTCTGGTCCTACGAATAAGAGTTGTTTTCTGGTAAGGAAAGTCACTATTGCGCTCCCATTGCCATACACAGGGCAAATAGCACTCGCGTCTTTTCCCAGCAAGTACAGTGTATTGGACTGAATAGGAGCTACTGTTCTTGTCAGTTTCCTAAGCAGAGTTGAACTAGATATGGACCATGTGTGTAGGAAGCACAGTTCTTTTGTTCTGAGCAAGCTCACTGTTTGGACCCCATAGGAAACACAGTAGAGTAGAAGAGTGCTCTTTTCTCAAAAGCAGAGTGTGTTTCTTGTAAGGCGAGCTAGCGTTTGTTTCCCAGTCCTAAATGCAGTGGAATCACATGCAGTTTGCGGTCCTACGAGCAAGAGTTGTTTTATGGTAAGAATAGTCACTATTGCGCTGCCATTGCCATATACAGGACAAATAGCACTGGCGTCTGTTCCCAGCAAGTACAGTGTATCGGACTCAAGAGGATCTACTGCTCTGGTCAGGTTCCTAAGCAGAATTGAACTAGTTATGGCCGTGTGTGTATGAAGCACAGTTCTTTTGTTCTGAGCAAGCTCACTGTTCGGAACACATAGGAAACACAGTAGAGTAGAAGAGTGCTCTTTTCTCTAAAGCAGAGTGTGTTTCTTGTAAGGCGAACCAGCCTTTGTGTCCCAGTCCTAAATGAAGTTGAATCCCATGCAGTTTCTGGTACTACGAGCAAGAGTTGTTTTCTGGTAAGAAGAGTCACTATTGCGCTGCCATTGCCATACACAGCACAAATAGCACTGGCATCTGTTCGCAGCAAGTACAGTGTATTGGGCTGAAGAGGATCTACTGTTCTTGTCAGGTTCCTAAGCAGACTTGAACTAGATATGGCCTTGTGTGTAGGAAGCACAGTTTTTTTGTTCTGAGCAAGCTCACTGTTCGGACCCAATAGGAAACACAGTAGAGTAGAAGAGTGCTTTTTTCTCAAAAGCAGAGTGTGTTTCTTTTAAGGCGAGCTAGCGTTTTTTTCCCATTCCTAAATGGAGTGGAATCACAGGCAGTTTCTGGTCCTGCGAGCAAGAGTTGTTTTCTGGTAAGGAAAGTCAATATTGCACTCCCATTGCCATAAACAGTGCAAATAGCCCTCCCGTCTTTTCCCAGCAAGTACAGTGTATTGGACTGAAGAGGAGCTACTGTTCTTGTCAGGTTCCTAAGCAGAATTGAACTAGATATGGCCCGTGTGTAGGAAGCACAGTTCTTTTGTTCTGAGCAAGCTCACTGTTCTGGCCCTACAGGAAACACAGTAGAGTAGAAGAGTGCTCTTTTCTCAAATGCAGAGTGTGTTTCTTGTAAGGCGAGCTAGCGTTTGTTTCCCAGTCCTAAATGGAGTTGAATCACATGCAGTTTCTGGTCCTAAGAGCAAGAGTTGATTTCTGGTAAGGAAAGTCACTATTGCGCTCCCCTTGCCATACATAGTGCAAATAGCTCTCGCGTCTGTTCCCAGCAAGTACAGTGTATCGGACTGAAGAGGAGCTACTGTTCTTGTCAGTTTCCTAAGCAGAGTGGAACTAAATATGGCCCATGTGTAGGAAGCATAGTTCTTTTGTTCTGAACAAGCTCACTGTTTGGACCCCATAGGAAACACAGTAGAGTAGAAGAGTGCTCTTTTCTCTAAAGCAGAGTTTGTTTCTTGTAAGGCGAGCTAGCCTTTGTTTTCCAGTCCTAAATGGAGTGGAATCACATGCAGTTTCTGGTCCTACGAGCAAGAGTTGATTTCTGGTAAGGAAAGTCACTATTGTGCTCCCATTGCCATAAAACTGTGCAAATAGCCTTCTCGTCTGTTCCCAGCAAGTACAGTGTATTGGACTGAAGAGGAGCTACTGTTCTTCTCAGTTTCCTAAGCAGAGTTGAACTAGATATGGCCCGTGAGTTTAGGAAGAACAGTTCCTTTTTTCTGAGCAAGCTCACTGTTCTGGCCCTATAGAAAACACAGTAGAGTAGAAGAGTGCTCTTTTCTCAAAAGCAGAGTGTGTTTCTTGTAAAGCGAGCTAGAGTTTGTTTCCCAGTCCTAAATGGAGTTGAATCACATGAAGTTCTGGTCCTAAGAGCAAGAGTTGTTTTCTGTTAAGAAGAGTAACTATTGCGCTGCCATTGCCATACACAGGACAAATAGCACTGGCGTCTGTTCCCAGCAAGTACAGTGTATTGGACTGAAGAAGATCTACTATTCTTGTCAGGTTCCTAAGCAAACTTGAACTAGATATGTCCGTGTGTGTAGTAAGCACAGTTTTTTTGTTCTGAGCAAGATCACTGTTCTGGCCCTATAGGAAACATAGTAGAGTAGAAGAGTGCTCTTTTATCAAAAGCAGAGTGTGTTTCTTGGAATTCGAGCTAGCGTTTGTTTCCCAGTCCTAAATGGAGTTGAGTCACATGCAGTTTTTTGTCCTACAAGCAAGAGATGATTTCTGGTAAGACAAGTCACTATTGTGCTCCAATTGCCATACACAGTGCAAATAGTACTCGCGTCTTTTCCCCGCAAGTACAGTGTATTCGACTGAAGAGGAGCTACTGTTCTTGTTTGTTTCCTAAGCAGAGTTGAACTAGATATGGCCCGCAAGTGTAGGAAGCACAGTTCTTTTGTTCTGAGCAAGCTCACTGTTTGGACCCCATAGGAAACACAGTAGAGTAGAAGAGTGCTCTTTTCTCTAAAGCAGAGTGTGTTTCATGTAAGGCGAGCTAGCATTTGTTTCCCAGTCCTAAATGGAGTTGAATCACATGAAGTTTCTGGTCTTACGAGCAAGAGTTGTTTTCTGGTAAGAAGAGTCACTATTGCGCTCCCATTGCCATACACAGGACAAATAGCACTCGCGTCTGTTCCCAGCAAGTACAGTGTATCGGACTGAAGAGGAGCTACTGTTCTTGTCAGTTTCCTAAGCAGAGTTGAACTAGATATGGCCCATGTGTAGGAAGCACAGTTCTTTTGATTTGAGCAAGCTCACTATTCTGGCCCTATAGGAAACACAGTAGAGTAGAAGAGTGTGCTTTTCTCTAAAGCAGAGTGTGTTTCTTGTAAGGTGAGCTAGCTTTTGTTTCCCAGTCCTAAATGGTGTTGAATCACAAGCAGTTTCTGATCCTACGAGCAAGAGTTGTTTTCTGGTATGAAGAGTCACTATTGTGCTGCCATTGCCATACACAGGACAAACAGCACTGGTGTCTGTTCCCAGCTATTACAGTGTACTGCACTGAAGAGGATCACTGTCCTTGTCAGGTTCCTAAGCAGAATTGAACTAGATATGGCTGTGTAGGAAGCACTGTTCTTTGTTCTGAGCAAGCTCACTGTTCTGGCCATATAGGAAACACAGTAGAGTAGAAGAGTGCTCTTTACTCAAAAGCAGAGTGTGTTTCTTGTAAGGCGAGCTAGCGTTTGTTTCCCAGTCCTAAATGGAGTTGAGCCACATTCAGCTTTTTGTCCTACGAGCAAGAGTTGTTTTCTGGTAAGACGAGTCACTATTGTGCTCCCATTGTCATACACAGGGCAAATAGCACTGGCGTCTGTTCCCAGCATGTACAGTGTATTGGACTGAAGAGGATCTACTGTTCTTTTCAGTTTCCTAAGCAGAATTGAACTAGATATGGCCGTATTTGTATGAAGCACAGTTCTTTTGTTCTGAGCAAGCTCACTGTTCTGGCCCTATAGGAAACACAGTAGAGTAGAAGACTGCTCTTTTCTCAAAAGCAGAGTGTGTTTCTTGTAAGGCGAGCTAGCGTTTGTTTCCCAGTCCTAAATGGAGTTGAATCACATGCAGTTTTTGGTCCTACGAGCAAGAGTTGTTTTCTGGTAAGGAAAGTCACTATTGCGCTCCCTTTGCCATACACAGTGCAAATAGCACTTGTGTCTGTTCCCAGCAAGTACAGTGTATTGAACTGAAGAGGAGCTACTGTTCTTGTCACTTTCCTAAGCAGAGTTGAACTAGATATGGCTCATGTGTGTAGAAGCACAGTTCTTTTGTTCTCAGCTAGCTCACTGTTCGGACACCATATGAACCACAGTGAAATAGAAGACTGCTCTTTTGTCAAAAGCAGAGTGTGTTTCTTGTAAGGCGAGCTAGCGTTTGTTTCCCAGTCCTAAATGGAGTTAAATCTCATGCAGTTTTTGGTCCTACGAGCAAGAGTTGTTTACTTGTAAGCAAAGTCACTATTGTGCTCCCATTGCCATACACAGTGCAAATAGCACTCGCGTCTGTTCCCAGAATGTACAGTGTATTGGACTGAAGAGGAGCTACTGTTCTTGTCATTTTCCTCAGCAGAGTTGAACTAGATATGTCCCGTGTGTGTAGGAAGCACAGTTATTTTGTTCTGAGTAAGCTCAATGTTCGGACCCCATATGAACCACAGTAGAATAGAAGTCTGCTCTTTTCTCAAAAGCAGAGTGTGTTTCTTGTAAGGCGAGCTAGCGTTTGTTTCCCAGTCCTAAATGGAGTTGAATCACATGCAGTTTTTGGTCTTACGAGCAAGAGTTGTTTTCTCATAATCAAAGTCACTATTGTGCTCCCTTTGCCATACACAGTGCAAATAGCACTCACGTCTGTTCCCAGCAAGTACAGTGTATTGGACTGAAGAGGAGCTACTGTTCTTGTCAGTTTCCTAAGCAGAGTTGAACTAGATATGGCCCATGTGTGTAGGAAGCCCAGTTCTTTTGTTCTGAGCAAGCTCAATGTTCGGACCCCATATGAACCACAGTAGAATAGAAGACTGCTCTTTTCTCAAAAGCAGAGTGTGTTTCTTGTAAGGCGAGCTAGCGTTTGTTTCCCAGTCCTAAATGGAGTTGAATCACATGCAGTTTTTGGTCCTACCAGCAAGAGTTGTTTTCTGGTAAGGAAAGTCACTATTGTGCTCCCTTTGCCATACACAGTGCAAATAGCACTCGCGTCTGTTCCCAGCAAGTACAGTGTATTGGACTGAAGAGGAGCTACTGTTCTTGTCAGTTTCCTAAGCAGAATTGAACTAGATATGGCCCATGTGTGTAGGAAGCACATTCCTTTTGTTCTGAGCAACCTCACTGTTCGGACCCCATAGGAAACACAGTAAAGTAGAAGAGTGCTCTTTTCTCAAAAGCAGAGTGTGTTTCTTGTAAGGCGAGCTAGCATTTGTTTCCCAGTCCTAAATGGAGTTGAATCACATGCAGTTTCTTGTCCTACGAGCAAGAGTTGTTTTCTGGTAAAAAGAGTCACTGTTGCGCTCACATTGCCATACACAGTGCAAATAGCACTCGCATCTGTTCCCAGCAAGTACAGTGTATTGGACTGAAGAGGAGCTACTGTTCTTGTCAATTTCCTAAGCAGAGTTGAACTAGATATGGCCCCTGTGTGTAGGAAGCACAGTTCTTTTGTTCTGAGCAAGCTCACTGTTTGGGCCCCGTAGTATACACAGTAGAGTAGAAGAGTGCTCTTTTCTCAAAAGCAGAGTGTGTTTCTTGTAAGGAGAGCTAGCGTTTGTTTCCCAGTCCTAAATGGAGTTGAATCACATCCAGTTTCTGGTCCTACAAGCAAGAGTTGTTTTCTGGTAAGAAGAGTCACTATTGCACTCCCATTTTCATACACAGGACAAATAGCACTGGCGTCTGTTCCCAGCATGTACAGTGTATTGGACTGAAGAGGATCTACTGTTCTTGTCAGTTTCCTAAGCAGAATTGAACTAGATATGGCCTTATTTGTGGGAAGCACAGTTCTTTTGTTCTGAGCAAACTCACTGTTCTGGCCCTATAGGAAACACAGTAGAGTTGAAGTGTGCTCTTTTCTGAAAAGCAGAGTGTGTTTCTTGTAAGGCGATCTAGCGTTTGTTTCCCAGTTTTAAATGGAGTTGAATCACATGCACTTTTTGGTCCTACGAGCAAGAGTTGTTTTCTGGTAAGAAAAGTCACTATTGCACTCCCATTGCCATACACAGTGCATAGAGCCCTCGCGTCTGTTCTCAGCAAGTACAGTGTATTGGACTGAAGCGGAGCTAATGTTCTTGTCAGTTTCCTAAACAGAGTTGAACTAGATATAGCCGTATTTGTAGGAAGCACAGTTCCTTTGTTCTGAGCAAACTCACTGTTCTGGCCCTATAGGAAACCCAGTAGAGTAGAAGAGTGCTCTTTTCTCAAAAGCAGAGTGTGTTTCTTGTAAGGAGAGCTAGCGTTTGTTTCCCAGTCCTAAATGGAGTTGAATCACACGCAGTTTTTGGTACTACGAGCAAGAGTTGTTTTCTGGTAAGGAAAGTCACTATTGCGCTCCCATTTCCATACACAGTGCAAAGAGCACTCGCATCTGTTCCCAGGAAGTACAGTGTATTGGACTGAAGCGGAGCTACTGTTCTTGTCAGTTTGCTAAGCAGAGTTGAACTAGATATGGCCCCTGTGTGTAGGAAGCACAGTTCTTTTGTTCTGAGCAAGCTCACTGTTCGGACCACATAGGAAACACAGAAGAGTAGAAGAGTGCTCTTTTCTCAAAAGCAGAGTGTGTTTCTTGTAAGGCGAGCTAGTGTTTGTTCCCCTGTCAGAAATGGAGTTGAATCCCATGCAGTTTTTGTTCCTACGAGGAAGAGGTGTTTTCTGATAAGAAGAGTCACTATTGCGCTCCTATTTCTATACACAGTACAAAAAGGACTCGCGTCTGTTCCCAGCTAGTACAGTGTATTGGACTGAAGAGTAGCTACCGTTCTTGTCAGTTTCCTAAGCAGAGTTGAACTAGATATGGCCCGTGTGTGTAGGAAGCACAGTTCTTTTGTTCTGAGCAAGCTCACTGTTCGGACCCCATAGGAAACACAGTAGAGCAGAAGAGTGCTCTTTTCTCAAAAGCAGAGTGTGTTTCTTGTAAGGCAAGCTAGTGTTTGTTTCCCAGTACTTAATGGAGTTGAATCACACCCTGTTTTTGGTCCTACGAGCAAGAGTTGTTTTCTGGTAAGGAAAGTAACTATTGCGCTCCCATTGTCAGACACAGGGCAAATAGCACTGGCGTCTGTTCCCAGCATGTACACTGTATTGGACTAAAGAAGATCTACTGTTCTTGTCAGTTTCCTAAGCAGAATTGCACTAGATATGGCCGTTTTTGTAGGAAGCACAGTTCTTTTGTTCTGAGCAAGCTCACTGTTTTGGCCCTATTGGAAACACAGTAGAGTAGAAGAGTGTTCTTTTCTCAAAAGCAGAGTGTGTTTCTTGTAAGGCGAGCTAGCGTTTGTTTCCCAGTCCTAAATGGAGTTGAATCCCATGCAGTTTCTGGTCCTACCAGCAAGAGATGTTTTCTGGTAAGGAAAGTCACTATTGCGCTCCCATTTCCATACACAGTGCAAATAGCACTCGCATCTGTTCCCAGCCAGTACAGTGTATTGGACTGAAGTGGAGCTACTGTTCTTGTCAGTTTCCTAAGCAGAGTTGAAGAGATATGGCCCCTGTGTGTAGAAAGCACAGTTCTTTTTTTCTGAGCAAGCTCACTGTTCAGACACCATAGGAAAAACAGTCGAGTAGAAGAGTGCTCTTTTCTCAAAGGCAGAGTGTGCTTCTTGTAAGATGAGCTAGCGTTTGTTTCCCAGTCCTAAATGGAGTTGAAACACATGCAGTTTATTGTCCTACGAGCAAGAGTTGTTTTCTGGTAAGAAGAGTCACTATTGTGCTCCCATTGTCATACACAGGGCAAATAGCACTGGCGTCTGTTCCCACCATGTACAGTGTATTGGACTGAAAAGGATCTACTGTTCTTTTCAGTTTCCTAAGCAGAATTGAACTAGATATGGCCGTATTTGTATGAAGCACAGTTCTTTTGTTCTGAGCAAGCTCACTGTTCTGGCCCTATAGGAAACACAGTAGAGTAGAAGACTGCTCTTTTCTCAAAAGCAGAGTGTGTTTCTTGTAAGGCGAGCTAGCGTTTGTTTCCCAGTCCTAAATGGAGTTGAATCACATGCAGTTTTTGGTCCTACGAGCAAGAGTTGTTTTCTGGTAAGGAAAGTCACTATTGCGCTCCCTTTGCCATACACAGTGCAAATAGCACTTGTGTCTGTTCCCAGCAAGTACAGTGTATTGAACTGAAGAGGAGCTACTGTTCTTGTCACTTTCCTAAGCAGAGTTGAACTAGATATGGCTCATGTGTGTAGAAGCACAGTTCTTTTGTTCTCAGCTAGCACACTGTTCGGACACCATATGAACCACAGTGAAATAGAAGACTGCTCTTTTGTCAAAAGCAGAGTGTGTTTCTTGTAAGGCGAGCTAGCGTTTGTTTCCCAGTCCTAAATGGAGTTAAATCTCATGCAGTTTTTGGTCCTACGAGCAAGAGTTGTTTACTTGTAAGCAAAGTCACTATTGCGCTCCCATTGCCATACACAGTGCAAATAGCACTCGCGTCTGTTCCCAGAATGTACAGTGTATTGGACTGAAGAGGAGCTACTGTTCTTGTCATTTTCCTCAGCAGAGTTGAACTAGATATGTCCCGTGTGTGTAGGAAGCACAGTTATTTTGTTCTGAGTAAGCTCAATGTTCGGACCCCATATGAACCACAGTAGAATAGAAGTCTGCTCTTTTCTCAAAAGCAGAGTGTGTTTCTTGTAAGGCGAGCTAGCGTTTGTTTCCAAGTCCTAAATGGAGTTGAATCACATGCAGTTTTTGGTCCTACGAGCAAGAGTTGTTTTCTCATAATCAAAGTCACTATTGTGCTCCCTTTGCCATACACAGTGCAAATAGCACTCACGTCTGTTCCCAGCAAGTACAGTGTATTGGACTGAAGAGGAGCTTCTGTTCTTGTCAGTTTCCTAAGCATAGTTGAACTAGATATGGCCCATGTGTGTAGGAAGCCCAGTTCTTTTGTTCTGAGCAAGCTCAATGTTCGGACCCCATATGAACCACAGTAGAATAGAAGACTGCTCTTTTCTCAAAAGCAGAGTGTGTTTCTTGTAAGGCGAGCTAGCGTTTGTTTCCCAGTCCTAAATGGAGTTGAATCACATGCAGTTTTTGGTCCTACCAGCAAGAGTTGTTTTCAGGTAAGGAAAGTCACTATTGTGCTCCCTTTGCCATACACAGTGCAAATAGCACTCGCGTCTGTTCCCAGCAAGTACAGTGTATTGGACTGAAGAGGAGCTACTGTTCTTGTCAGTTTCCTAAGCAGAATTGAACTAGATATGGCCCATGTGTGTAGGAAGCACATTTCTTTTGTTCTGAGCAACCTCACTGTTCGGACACCATAGGAAACACAGTAAAGTAGAAGAGTGCTCTTTTCTCAAAAGCAGAGTGTGTTTCTTGTAAGGCGAGCTAGCATTTGTTTCCCAGTCCTAAGTGGAGTTGAATCACATGCAGTTTCTTGTCCTACGAGCAAGAGTTGTTTTCTGGTAAAAAGAGTCACTGTTGCGCTCCCATTGTCATACACAGGGCAAATAGCACTGGCGTCTGTTTCCAGCATGTACAGTGTATTGGACTGAAGAGGATCTACTGTTCTTGTCAGTTTCCTAAGCAGAATTGAACTAGATATGGCCGTATTTGTAGGGAGCACAGTAATTTTGTTCTGAGCAAACTCACTGTTCTGGCCCTATAGGAAACACAGTAGAGTAGAAGACTGCTCTTTTCTCAAAAGCAGAGTGTGTTTCTTGTAAGGAGAGCTAGCGTTTGTTTCCCAGTCCTAAATGGAGTTGAATCACATGCAGTTTTTGGTACTACGAGCAAGAGTTGTTTTCTGGTAAGGAAAGTCACTATTGCGCTCCCATTTCCATACACAGTGCAAAGAGCACTCGCATCTCTTCCCAGAAAGAACAGTGTATTGGACTGAAGCGGAGCTACTGTTCTTGTCAGTTTGCTAAGCAGAGTTGAACTAGATATGGCCCCTGTGTTTAGGAAGCACAGTTCTTTTGTTCTGAGCAAGCTCACTGTTCGGACCACATAGGAAACACAGAAGAGTAGAAGAGTGCTCTTTTCTCAAAAGCAGAGTGTGTTTCTTGTAAGGCGAGCTAGTGTTTGTTCCCCAGTCAGAAATGGAGTTGAATCCCATGCAGTTTTTGTTCCTACGAGGAAGAGCTGTTTTCTGATAAGAAGAGTCACTATTGCGCTCCTATTTCTATACACAGTACAAATAGGACTCGCGTCTATTCCCAGCTAGTACAGTGTATTGGACTGAAGAAGAGCTACCGTTCTTGTCAGTTTCCTAAGCAGAGTTGAACTAGATATGGCCCGTGTGTGTAGGAAGCACAGTTCTTTTGTTCTGAGCAAGCTCACTGTTCGGACCCCATAGGAAACACAGTAGAGCAGAAGAGTGCTCTTTTCTCAAAAGCAGAGTGTGTTTCTTGTAAGGCAAGCTAGCGTTTGTTTCCCAGTACTAAATGGAGTTGAATCACACCCTGTTTTTGGTCCTACGAGCAAGAGTTGTTTTCTGGTAAGGAAAGTCACTATTGCGCTCCCATTGTCAGACACAGGGCAAATAGCACTGGCGTCTGCTCCCAGCATGTACACTGTATTGGACTGAAGAGGATCTACTGTTCTTTTCAGTTTCCTAAGCAGAATTGAACTAGATATGGCCGTTTTTGTAGGAAGCACAGTTCTTTTGTTCTGAGCAAGCTCACTGTTTTGGCCCTATAGGAAACACAGTAGAGTAGAAGACTGCTCTTTTCTCAAAAGCAGAGTGTGTTTCTTGTAAGGCGAGCTAGCGTTTGTTTCCCAGTCCTAAATGGAGTTGAATAACATGCAGTTTTTGGTACTACGAGCAAGAGTTGTTTTCTGGTAAGGAAAGTCACTATTACGCACCCATTTCCATACACAGTACAAATAGCACTCGCATCTGTTCCCAGGAAGTACAGTGTATTGGACTGAAGCAGAGCTACTGTTCTTGTCAGTTTGCTAAGCAGAGTTGAACTAGATATGGCCCCTGTGTTTAGGAAGCACAGTTCTTTTGTTCTGAGCAAGCTCACTGTTCGGACCACATAGGAAACACAGAAGAGAAGAAGAGTGCTCTTTTCTCAAAAGCAGAGTGTGTTTCTTGTAAGGCGAGCTAGTGTTTGTTCCCCAGTCAGAAATGGAGTTGAATCCCATGCAGTTTTTGTTCCTACGAGGAAGAGGTGTTTTCTGATAAGAAGAGTCACTATTGCGCTCCTATTTCTATACACAGTACAAATAGGACTCGCGTGTGTTCCCAGCTAGTACAGTGTATTGGACTGAAGAGTAGCTACTGTTCTTGTCAGTTTCCTAAGCAGAGTTGAACTAGATATGGCCCCTGTGTGTAGAAAGCACAGTTCTTTTTTTCTGAGCAAGCTCACTTTTCGGATACCATAGGAAAAACAGTCGAGTAGAAGAGTGCTCTTTTCTCAAAAGCAGAGGGTGTTTCTTGTAAGGCGAGCTAGCGTTTGTTTCCCAGTCCTAAATGGAGTTGAAACACATGCAGTTTATTGTCCTAGGAGCAAGAGTTTTTTTCTGGTAAGAAGAGTCACTATTGCGCTCCCTTTGCCATACACAGTGCAAATAGCACTCACGTCTGTTCCCAGCAAGTACAGTGTATTGGACTGAAGCGGAGCTACTGTTCTTGTCAGTTTCCTAAGCAGAGTTGAACTAGATATGTCCCGTGTGTGTAGGAAGCACAGTTCTTTTGTTCTGAGTAAGCTCAATGTTCGGTCCCCTTATGAACCACAGTAGAATAGAAGACTGCTCTTTTCTCAAAAGCAGAGTGTGTTTCTTGTAAGGCGAGCTAGCGTTTGTTTCCCAGTCCTAAATGGAGTTGAATCACATGCAGTTTTTGGTCCTACGAGCAAGAGTTGTTTTCTCGTAATCAAAGTCACTATTGTGCTCCCATTGCCACACAAAGTGCAAATAGCACTCGCGTCTGTTCCCAGCAAGTACAGTGTATTGGACTGAAGAGGAGCTACTGTTCTTGTCAGTTTCCTAAGCAGAGTTGAACTAGATATGGCCCATGTGTGTAGGAAGCCCAGTTCTTTTGTTCTCTGCAAGCTCAATGTTCGGACCCCATATGAACCACAGTAGAATAGAAGAGTGCTCTTTTCTCAAAAGCAGAGTGTGTTTCTTGTAAAGCGACCTAGCGTTTGTTTCCCAGTCTTAAATGGAGTTGAATCACATGCAGTTTCTTGTCCTACGTGCAAGAGTTGTTTTCTGGTAAAAAGAGTCACTGTTGCGCTCCCATTGTCATACACAGGGCAAATAGCACTGGCGTCTGTTCCCAGCATGTACAGTGTATTGGACTGAAGAGGAGCTACTGTTCTTGTCAGTTTCCTAAGCAGAATTGAACTAGATATGGCCGTATTTGTAGGAAGCACAGTTCTTTTGTTCTGAGCAAACTCACTGTTCTGGCCCTCTAGGAAACACAGTAGAGTAGAAGAGTGCTCTTTTCTCAAAAGCAGAGTGTGTTTCTTGTAAGGAGAGCTAGCGTTTGCTTCCCAGTCCTAAATGGAGTTGAATCACATGCAGTTTTTGGTACCACGAGCAAGAGTTGTTTCTGGTAAGGAAAGTCACTATTGCGCTCCCATTTCCATACACAGTGCAAATAGCACTCGCATCTGTTCCCAGGAAGTACAGTGTATTGGACTGAAGCGGAGCTTCTGTTCTTGTCAGTTTGCTAAGCAGAGTTGAACTAGATATGGCCCCTGTGTGTAGGAAGCACAGTTCTTTTGTTCTGAGCAAGCTCACTGTTCGGACCACATAGGAAACACAGAAGAGTAGAAGAGTGCTCTTTTCTCAAAAGCAGAGTGTGTTTCTTGTAAGGCGAGCTAGTGTTTGTTTCCCTGTCAGAAATGGAGTTGAATCCCATGCAGTTTTTGTTCCTACGAGGAAGAGGTGTTTTCTGATAAGAAGAGGCACTATTTCGCTCCTATTTCTATACACAGTACAAATAGGACTCGCGTCTGTTCCCAGCATGTACAGTGTATTGGACTGAAGAGGAGCTACTGTTCTTGTCAGTTTCCTAAGCAGAGTTGAACTAGATATGGCCCCTGTGTGTAGAAAGCACAGTTCTTTTTTTCTGAGCAAGCTCACTTTTCGGATACCATAGGAAAAACAGTCGAGTAGAAGAGTGCTCTTTTCTCAAAAGCAGAGGGTGTTTCTTGTAAGGCGAGCTAGCGTTTGTTTCCCAGTCCTAAATGGAGTTGAAACACATGCAGTTTATTGTCCTAGGAGCAAGAGTTTTTTTCTGGTAAGAAGAGTCACTATTGCGCTCCCTTTGCCATACACAGTGCAAATAGCACTCACGTCTGTTCCCAGCAAGTACAGTGTATTGGACTGAAGCGGAGCTACTGTTCTTGTCAGTTTCCTAAGCAGAGTTGAACTAGATATGTCCCGTGTGTGTAGGAAGCACAGTTCTTTTGTTCTGAGTAAGCTCAATGTTCGGTCCCCTTATGAACCACAGTAGAATAGAAGACTGCTCTTTTCTCAAAAGCAGAGTGTGTTTCTTGTAAGGCGAGCTAGCGTTTGTTTCCCAGTCCTAAATGGAGTTGAATCACATGCAGTTTTTGGTCCTACGAGCAAGAGTTGTTTTCTCGTAATCAAAGTCACTATTGTGCTCCCATTGCCACACAAAGTGCAAATAGCACTCGCGTCTGTTCCCAGCAAGTACAGTGTATTGGACTGAAGAGGAGCTACTGTTCTTGTCAGTTTCCTAAGCAGAGTTGAACTAGATATGGCCCATGTGTGTAGGAAGCCCAGTTCTTTTGTTCTCTGCAAGCTCAATGTTCGGACCCCATATGAACCACAGTAGAATAGAAGAGTGCTCTTTTCTCAAAAGCAGAGTGTGTTTCTTGTAAAGCGACCTAGCGTTTGTTTCCCAGTCTTAAATGGAGTTGAATCACATGCAGTTTCTTGTCCTACGTGCAAGAGTTGTTTTCTGGTAAAAAGAGTCACTGTTGCGCTCCCATTGTCATACACAGGGCAAATAGCACTGGCGTCTGTTCCCAGCATGTACAGTGTATTGGACTGAAGAGGAGCTACTGTTCTTGTCAGTTTCCTAAGCAGAATTGAACTAGATATGGCCGTATTTGTAGGAAGCACAGTTCTTTTGTTCTGAGCAAACTCACTGTTCTGGCCCTCTAGGAAACACAGTAGAGTAGAAGAGTGCTCTTTTCTCAAAAGCAGAGTGTGTTTCTTGTAAGGAGAGCTAGCGTTTGCTTCCCAGTCCTAAATGGAGTTGAATCACATGCAGTTTTTGGTACCACGAGCAAGAGTTGTTTCTGGTAAGGAAAGTCACTATTGCGCTCCCATTTCCATACACAGTGCAAATAGCACTCGCATCTGTTCCCAGGAAGTACAGTGTATTGGACTGAAGCGGAGCTTCTGTTCTTGTCAGTTTGCTAAGCAGAGTTGAACTAGATATGGCCCCTGTGTGTAGGAAGCACAGTTCTTTTGTTCTGAGCAAGCTCACTGTTCGGACCACATAGGAAACACAGAAGAGTAGAAGAGTGCTCTTTTCTCAAAAGCAGAGTGTGTTTCTTGTAAGGCGAGCTAGTGTTTGTTTCCCTGTCAGAAATGGAGTTGAATCCCATGCAGTTTTTGTTCCTACGAGGAAGAGGTGTTTTCTGATAAGAAGAGGCACTATTTCGCTCCTATTTCTATACACAGTACAAATAGGACTCGCGTCTGTTCCCAGCATGTACAGTGTATTGGACTGAAGAGGAGCTACTGTTCTTGTCAGTTTCCTAAGCAGAATTGAACTAGATATGGCCGTATTTGTAGGAAGCACAGTAATTTTGTTCTGAGCAAACTCACTGTTCTGGCCCTATAGGAAACACAGTAGAGTAGAAGACTGCTCTTTTCTCAAAAGCAGAGTGTGTTTCTTGTAAGGCGAGCTAGCGTTTGTTTCCCAGTCCTAAATGGAGTTGAATAACATGCAGTTTTTGGTACTACGAGCAAGAGTTGTTTTCTGGTAAGGAAAGTCACTATTACGCACCCATTTCCATACACAGTACAAATAGCACTCGCATCTGTTCCCAGGAAGTACAGTGTATTGGACTGAAGCAGAGCTACTGTTCTTGTCAGTTTGCTAAGCAGAGTTGAACTAGATATGTCCCCTGTGTGTAGGAAGCACAGTTCTTTTGTTCTGAGCAAGCTCACTGTTCGGACCACATAGGAAACACAGAAGAGAAGAAGAGTGCTCTTTTCTCAAAAGCAGAGTGTGTTTCTTGTAAGGCGAGCTAGTGTTATTTCCCCAGTCAGAAATGGAGTTGAATCCCATGCAGTTTTTGTTCCTACGAGGAAGAGGTGTTTTCTGATAAGAAGAGTCACTATTGCGCTCCTATTTCTATACACAGTACAAATAGGACTCGCGTGTGTTCCCAGCTAGTACAGTGTATTGGACTGAAGAGGAGCTACTGTTCTTGTCAGTTTCCTAAGCAGAGTTGAACTAGATATGGCCCCTGTGTGTAGAAAGCACAGTTCTTTTTTTCTGAGCAAGCTCACTTTTCGGATACCATAGGAAAAACAGTCGAGTAGAAGAGTGCTCTTTTCTCAAAAGCAGAGGGTGTTTCTTGTAAGGCGAGCTACCGTTTGTTTCCCAGTCCTAAATGGAGTTGAAACACATGAAGTTTATTGTCCTAGGAGCAAGAGTTTTTTTCCTGTAAGAAGAGTCACTATTGCGCTCCCTTTGCCATACACAGTGCAAATAGCACTCACGTCTGTTCCCAGCAAGTACAGTGTATTGGACTGAAGCGGAGCTACTGTTCTTGTCAGTTTCCTAAGCAGAGTTGAACTAGATATGTCCCGTGTGTGTAGGAAGCACAGTTCTTTTGTTCTGAGTAAGCTCAATGTTCGGTCCCCATATGAACCACAGTAGAATAGAAGACTGCTCTTTTCTCAAAAGCAGAGTGTGATTCTTGTAAGGCGAGCTAGCGTTTGTTTCCCAGTCCTAAATGGAGTTGAATCACATGCAGTTTTTGGTCCTACGAGCAAGAGTTGTTTTCTCGTAATCAAAGTCACTATTGTGCTCCCATTGCCACACAAAGTGCAAATAGCACTCGCGTCTGTTCCCAGCAAGTACAGTGTATTGGACTGAAGAGGAGCTACTGTTCTTGTCAGTTTCCTAAGCAGAGTTGAACTAGATATGGCCCATGTGTGTAGGAAGCCCAGTTCTTTTGTTCTCTGCAAGCTCAATGTTCGGACCCCATATGAACCACAGTAGAATAGAAGACTGCTCTTTTCTCAAAAGCAGAGTGTGTTTCTTGTAAAGCGACCTAGCGTTTGTTTCCCAGTCCTAAATGGAGTTGAATCACATGCAGTTTCTTGTCCTACGTGCAAGAGTTGTTTTCTGGTAAAAAGAGTCACTGTTGCGTTCCCATTGTCATACACAGGGCAAATAGCACTGGCGTCTGTTCCCAGCATGTACAGTGTATTGGACTGAAGAGGAGCTACTGTTCTTGTCAGTTTCCTAAGCAGAATTGAACTAGATATGGCCGTATTTGTAGGAAGCACAGTAATTTTGTTCTGAGCAAACTCACTGTTCTGGCCCTATAGGAAACACAGTAGAGTAGAAGAGTGCTCTTTTCTCAAAAGCAGAGTGTGTTTCTTGTAAGGAGAGCTAGCGTTTGCTTCCCAGTCCTAAATGGAGTTGAATCACATCCTGTTTTTGGTCCTACAAGCAAGAGTTGTTTTCTGGTAAGGAAAGTCACTATTGCACTCCCATTGTCAGACACAGGGCAAATAGCACTGGCGTCTGTTCCCAGCATGTACAGTGTATTGGACTGAAAGGATCTACTGTTCTTGTCAGTTTCCTAAGCAGAATTGAACTAGATATGGCCGTATTTGTAGGAAGCACAGTTCTTTTGTTCTGAGCAAACTCACTGTTCTGGCCCTATAGGAAACACAGTAGAGTAGAAGAGTGCTCTTTTCTCAAAAGCAGAGTGTGTTTCTTGTAAGGCGAGCTAGCGTTTGTTTCCCAGTCCTAAATGGTGTTGAATCCCATGCAGTTTCTGGTCCTACCAGCAAGAGTTGTTTTCTGGTAAGGAAAGTTACTATTGCGCTCCCATTTCCATACACAGTGCAAATAGCACTCGCATCTGTTCCCAGCAAGTAGAGTGTATTGGACTGAAGCGGAGCTACTGTTCTTGTCAGTTTCCTAAGCAGAGTTGAATAGATATGGCCCCTGTGTGTAGAAAGCACAGTTTTTTTTTTCTGAGCAAGCTCACTGTTCGGACACCATAGGAAAAACAGTCGAGTAGAAGAGTGCTCTTTTCTCAAAAGCAGAGTGTGTTTCTTGTAAGGCGAGCTAGCGTTTGTTTCCCAGTCCTAAATGGAGTTGAAACACATGCAGTTTATTGTCCTACGAGCAAGAGTTGTTTTCTGGTAAGAAGAGTCACTATTGTGCTCCCATTGTCATACACAGTGCAAATAGCAGTGGCGTCTGTTCCCAGCATGTACAGTGTATTGGACTGAAGAGGATCTACCGATCTTGTCAGTTTCCTAAGCAGAATTGAACTAGATATGGCTGTATTTGTATGAAGCACAGTTCTTTTGTTCTGAGCAAGCTCACTGTTCAGACCCCCTAGGAAACACAGTAGAGTAGAAGAGTGCTCTTTTCTCAAAATCAGAGAGTCTTTCTTGTAAGGCGAGCTAGTGTTTGTTTCCCAGTCAGAAATGGAGTTGAATCCCATGCAGATTCTTGTCCTATGAGTAAGAGTTGTTTTCTGATAAGAAGAGTCACTATTGTGCTCCTATTGCCATACACAGGGCAAATAGCACTGGCGTCTGTTCCCAGCAAGTACAGTGTATTGGACTGAAGCGGAGCTACTGTTCTTGTCAGTTTCCTAAGCAGAGTTGAACTAGATATGTCCCGTGTGTAGGAAGCACAGTTCTTTTGTTCTGAGCAAGCTCACTGTTCGGACTCCATAGGAAACACAGTAGAGTAGAAGAGTGCTCTTTTCTCAAAAGCAGAGTGTGTTTCTTGTAAGGCGAGCTAGTGTTTGTTTCCCAGTTAGAAATGGAGTTGAATCCCATGCAGTTTCTGGTCCTACGAGCAAGAGTTGTTTTCTGGTAAAGAAAGTCACTATTGCGCTCCCATTTCCATACACAGTGCAAATAGCACTCGTGTCTGTTCCCAGCAAGTTCAGTGTATTGGACTGAAGCGTAGCTACTGTTCTTGTCAGTTTCCTAAGCAGAGTTGAACTAGATATGGCCCCTTTGTTCTGAGCAAGCTCACTATTCGGACCCCATAGGAAACACAGTAGAGTAGAAGAGTGCTCTTTTCTCAAAATCAGAGTGCCTTTCTTGTAAGGCGAGCTAGTGTTTGTTTCTCAGTAAGAAATGGAGTTGAATCCCATGCAGTTTCTGGTCCTATGAGCAAGAGTTGTTTTCTGATAAGAAGAGACACTATTGTGCTCCTATTGCCATACACAGTGCAAATAGCACTGGCGTCTGTTCCCAGCAAGTACAGTGTATTGGACTGAAGCATAGCTACTGTTCTTGTCAGTTTCCTAAGCAGAGTTGAACTAGATATGGTCCATGTGTGTATGAAACACAGTTCTTTTGTTCTGAGCAAATTCACTGTTCTGGCCCAATAGGAAACACAGTAGAGTAGAAGAGTGCTGTTTTCTCAAAAGCAGAGTGAGTTTCTTGTAATGCGAGCTGGCATTTGTTTCCCAGTCCTAAATGGATTTGAATCACATGCAGTTTCTTGTCCTATGAGTAAGAGTTGTTTTCTGATAAGAAGAGTCACTATTGTGCTCCAATTGCCTTACACAGGGCAAATAGCACTCGCGTCTGTTCCCAGCTAGTACAGTGTATTGGACTGAAGAGGAGCTACCGTTCTTGTCAGATTCCTAAGCAGAGTTGAACTAGATATGGCCCGTGTGTGTAGGAAGCACAGTTCTTTTGTTCTGAGCAAGCTTGCTGATCGGACCCCATAGGAAACACAGTAGAGTAGAAGACTGCTCTTTTCTCAAAAGCAGAGTGTGTTTCTTGTAAGGCGAGCTAGCGTTTGTTTCCAGTCCTAAATGGAGTTGAATCACATCCAGTTTTTGGTCCTACGAGCAAGAGTTGTTTTCTGGTAATAAAGTCACTATTGCGCTCCCAATTCCATACACAGTTCAAAAAGCACTCGCGTCTGTTCCCAGCAAGTACAGTGTATTGGACTGAAGCAGAGCTACTGTTCTTGTCAGTTTCCTAAGCAGAGATGAACTAGATATGGCCCGCATGTGTAAGAAGCACAGATCTTTTGTTCTGAGCAAGCTCACTGTTCGGACCCCATAGGAAACACAGTAGAGTAGAAGACTGCTCTTTTCTCAAAAGCAGAGTGTGTTTCCTGTAAGGCGAGCTAGCGTTTTTTTCCCAGTCCTAAATGGAGTTGAATCACATGCAGTTTTTGGTCCTACGAGCAAGAGTTGTTTTCTGGTAATAAAGTCACTGTGGCGCTCCCATTGCCATACACAGTGTAATTAGCACTCGCATCTGTTCCCAGCAAGTACAGTGTATTGGACTGAAGCGGAGCTACTGTTCTTGTCAGTTTCCTAAGCAGAGATGAACTAGATATGGCCCGTGTGTGTAAGAAGCACAGTTCTTTTGTTCTGAGCAAGCTCACTGTTCAGACCCCCTAGGAAATACAGTAGAGTAGAAGAATGCTCTTTTCTCAAAAGCAGAGTGTGTTTCTTGTAAGGCGAGCTAGTGTTTGTTTCCCAGTTAGAAATGGAGTTGAATCCCATGCAGTTTCTGGTCCTACGAGCAAGAGTTGTTTTCTGGTAAAGAAAGTCACTATTGCGCTCCCATTTCCATACACAGTGCAAATAGCACTCGTGTCTGTTCCCAGCAAGTTCAGTGTATTGGACTGAAGCGTAGCTACTGTTCTTGTCAGTTTCCTAAGCAGAGTTGAACTAGATATGGCCCCTTTGTTCTGAGCAAGCTCACTATTCGGACCCCATAGGAAACACAGTAGAGTAGAAGAGTGCTCTTTTCTCAAAATCAGAGTGCCTTTCTTGTAAGGCGAGCTAGTGTTTGTTTCTCAGTAAGAAATGGAGTTGAATCCCATGCAGTTTCTGGTCCTATGAGCAAGAGTTGTTTTCTGATAAGAAGAGACACTATTGTGCTCCTATTGCCATACACAGTGCAAATAGCACTGGCGTCTGTTCCCAGCAAGTACAGTGTATTGGACTGAAGCATAGCTACTGTTCTTGTCAGTTTCCTAAGCAGAGTTGAACTAGATATGGTCCATGTGTGTATGAAACACAGTTCTTTTGTTCTGAGCAAATTCACTGTTCTGGCCCAATAGGAAACACAGTAGAGTAGAAGAGTGCTGTTTTCTCAAAAGCAGAGTGAGTTTCTTGTAATGCGAGCTGGCATTTGTTTCCCAGTCCTAAATGGATTTGAATCACATGCAGTTTCTTGTCCTATGAGTAAGAGTTGTTTTCTGATAAGAAGAGTCACTATTGTGCTCCTATTGCCTTACACAGGGCAAATAGCACTCGCGTCTGTTCCCAGCTAGTACAGTGTATTGGACTGAAGAGGAGCTACCGTTCTTGTCAGATTCCTAAGCAGAGTTGAACTAGATATGGCCCGTGTGTGTAGGAAGCACAGTTCTTTTGTTCTGAGCAAGCTTGCTGATCGGACCCCATAGGAAACACAGTAGAGTAGAAGACTGCTCTTTTCTCAAAAGCAGAGTGTGTTTCTTGTAAGGCGAGCTAGCGTTTGTTTCCAGTCCTAAATGGAGTTGAATCACATCCAGTTTTTGGTCCTACGAGCAAGAGTTGTTTTCTGGTAATAAAGTCACTATTGCGCTCCCAATTCCATACACAGTTCAAAAAGCACTCGCGTCTGTTCCCAGCAAGTACAGTGTATTGGACTGAAGCAGAGCTACTGTTCTTGTCAGTTTCCTAAGCAGAGATGAACTAGATATGGCCCGCATGTGTAAGAAGCACAGATCTTTTGTTCTGAGCAAGCTCACTGTTCGGACCCCATAGGAAACACAGTAGAGTAGAAGACTGCTCTTTTCTCAAAAGCAGAGTGTGTTTCCTGTAAGGCGAGCTAGCGTTTTTTTCCCAGTCCTAAATGGAGTTGAATCACATGCAGTTTTTGGTCCTACGAGCAAGAGTTGTTTTCTGGTAATAAAGTCACTGTGGCGCTCCCATTGCCATACACAGTGTAATTAGCACTCGCATCTGTTCCCAGCAAGTACAGTGTATTGGACTGAAGCGGAGCTACTGTTCTTGTCAGTTTCCTAAGCAGAGATGAACTAGATATGGCCCGTGTGTGTAAGAAGCACAGTTCTTTTGTTCTGAGCAAGCTCACTGTTCAGACCCCCTAGGAAATACAGTAGAGTAGAAGAATGCTCTTTTCTCAAAAGCAGAGTGTGTTTCTTGTAAGGCGAGGTAGCATTTGTTTCCAGACCTAAATGGAGTTGAATCACATCCAGTTTTTGGTCCTACAAGCAAGAGTTGTTTTCTGGTAATAAAGTCACTATTGCGCTCCCATTTCCATACACAGTGCAAATAGCACTCGTGTCTGTTCCCAGCAAGTACAGTGTATTGGACTGAAGCGTAGCTACTGTTCTTGTCAGTTTCCTAAGCAGAGTTGAACTAGATAAGGCCCCTGTGTGTAGGAAGCACAGTTCTTTTGTTCTGAGCAAGCTCAATGTTCGGACCCCTTAGGAAACACAGTAGAGTAGAAGAGTGCTCTTTTCTCAAAAGCAGAGTGTGTTTCTTGTAAGGCAAGCTAGCGTTTGTTTCCCAGTCAGAAATGGAGTTGAATCCCATGCAGTTTCTGGTCCTACGAGCAAGAGGTGTTTTCTGGTAAGGAAAGTCACTATTGCGCTCCCATTTCCATACACAGTGCAAATAGCACTCGCATCTGTTCCCAGCAAGTACAGTGTATTGGACTGAAGCGGAGCTACTGTTCTTGTCAGTTTCCTAAGCAGAGATGAACTAGATATGGCCCGTGTGTGTAAGAAGCACAGTTCTTTTGTTCTGAGCAAGCTCACTGTTCAGACCCCCTAGGAAATACAGTAGAGTAGAAGAATGCTCTTTTCTCAAAAGCAGAGTGTGTTTCTTTTAAGGCGAGGTAGCATTTGTTTCCAGACCTAAATGGAGTTGAATCACATCCAGTTTTTGGTCCTACAAGCAAGAGTTGTTTTCTGGTAATAAAGTCACTATTGCGCTCCCATTTCCATACACAGTGCAAATAGCACTCGTGTCTGTTCCCAGCAAGTACAGTGTATTGGACTGAAGCGTAGCTACTGTTCTTGTCAGTTTCCTAAGCAGAGTTGAACTAGATAAGGCCCCTGTGTGTAGGAAGCACAGTTCTTTTGTTCTGAGCAAGCTCACTGTTCGGACACCATAGGAAACACAGTAGAGTAGAAGAGTGCTCTTTTCTCAAAATCAGAGTGTCTTTCTTGTAAGGCGAGCTAGTGTTTGTTTCCCAGTCAGAAATGGAGTTGAATCCCATGCAGTTTCTGGTCCAAGAGCAAGAGTTGTTTTCTGATAAGAAGAGACACTATTGTGCTCCTATTGCCATACACAGTGCAAATAGCACTGGCGTCTGTTCCCAGCAAGTACAGTGTATTGGACTGAAGAGGAGCTACTGTTCTTGTCAGTTTCCTAAGCAGAGTTGAACTACATATGGTCCATGTGTGTAGGAGGCACAGTTCTTTTGTTCTGAGCAAACTCACTGTTCGGACCCCATCGGAAACACAGTAGAGTAGAAGAGTGCTCTTTTCTCAAAAGCAGAGTGTGTTTCTTGTAAGGCGAGGTAGCATTTGTTTCCCAGTCTTAAATGGAGCTGAATCACATGCAGTTTCTGGTCCTACGAGCAAGAGTTGTTTTCTGGTAAGGAAAGTCACTATTGTGCTCCCATTTCCATACACAGTGCAAATAGCACTCGCGACTGTTCCCAGCAATTACAGTGTATTGGACTGAAGCGGAGCTACTGTTCTTGTCAGTTTCCTAAGCAGAGTTGAACTAGATATGGCCCCTGTGTGTAGGAAGCACAGTTCTTTTGTTCTGAGCAAGCTCACTATTTGGACCCAATAGGAAACACAGTAGAGTAGAAGAGTGCTCTTTTCTCAAAATCAGAGAGTCTTTCTTGTAAGGCGAGCTAGTGTTTGTTTCCCAGTCAGAAATGGAGTTGAATCCCATGCAGTTTCTTGTCCTATGAGTAAGAGTTGTTTTCTGATAAGAAGAGTCATTATTGTGCTCCTATTGCCATACACAGTGCAAATAGCACTGGTGTCTGTTCCCAGCAAGTACAGTGTATTGGACTGAAGAGGAGCTACCGTTCTTGTCAGTTTCCTAAGCAGAGTTGAACTACATATGGTCCATGTGTGTAGGAGGCACAGTTCTTTTGTTCTGAGCAAACTCACTGTTCGGACCCCATAGGAAACACAGTAGAGTAGAAGAGTGCTCTTTTCTCAAAAGCAGAGTGTGTTTCTTGTAAGGCGAGCTAGCGTTTGTTTCCCAGTCCTAAATGGAGTTGAATCACATGCAGTTTTTGGTCCTACGAGCAAGAGTTGTTTTCTGGTAATAAAGTCACTGTTGCGCTCCCATTGCCATACACAGTGTAAATAGCACTCGCATCTGTTCCCAGCAAGTACAGTGTATTGGAGTGAAGCGGAGCTACTGTTCTTGTCAGTTTCCTAAGCAGAGTTGAACTAGATATGGCCCGTGTGTGTAGGAAGCCCAGTTCTTTTGTTCTGAGCAAGCTCACTGTTCGGACCCCATAGGATACACAGTAAAGTAGAAGAGTGCTCTTTTCTCAAAAGCAGAGTGTGTTTCTTGTAAGGCGAGCTAGTGTTTGTTTCCCAGTCAGAAATGGAGTTGAATCCCATGCAGTTTCTGGTCCTATGAGCAAGAGTTGTTTTCTGATAAGAAGAGACACTATTGTGCTCCTATTGCCATACACAGTGCAAATAGCACTGGCGTCTGTTCCCAGCAAGTAGAGTGTATTGGACTGAAGAGGAGCTACTGTTCTTCTCATTTTCCTAAGCAGAGTTGAAATACATATGGTCCGTGTGTGTAGGAAGCACAGTTCTTTTGTTCTGAGCAAGCTCACTGTTCGGACCCCATAGGAAACACAGTAGAGTAGAAGAGTGCTCTTTTCTCAAAAGCAGAGTGTGTTTCTTGTAAGGCGAGCTAGCATTTGTTTCCCAGTCCTAAATGGAGCTGAATCACATGCAGATTCTGGTCCTACCAGCAAGAGTTGTTTTCTGGTAAGAAGAGACACTATTGTGCTCCCATTGCCATACACAGTGCCAATAGCACTCGCGTCTGTTCCCAGCAAGTACAGTGTATTGGACTGAAGAGGAGCTACTGTTCTTGTCAGTTTCCTAAGCAGAGTTGAACTAGATATGGCCCGTGGGTGTAGGAAGCACAGTTCTTTTGTTCTGAGCAAGCTCACTGTTCGGACCCCATAGGAAACACATTAGAGTAGAAGACTGCTCTTTTCTCAAAAGCAGAGTGTGTTTCGTGTAAGGCGAGCTAGCGTTTGTTTCCCAGTCCTAAATGGAGTTGAATCACATGCAGTTTTTGGTCCTGCGAGCAAGAGTTGTTTTCTGGTAATAAAGTGACTGTTGCGCTCCCATTGCCATACACAGTGTAAACAGCACTCGCATCTGTTCCCAGCAAGTACAGTGTATTGGACTGAAGCGAAGCTACTGTTCTTCTCAGTTTGCTAAGCAGAGTTGAACTAGATATGGCCCCTGTGTGTAGGAAGCACAGTTCTTTTGTTCTGAGCAAGCTCACTATTCGGACCCTATAGGAAACACAGTAGAGTAGAAGAGTGCTCTTTTCTCAAAAGCAGAGTGTGTTTCTTGTAAGGCGAGCTAGTGTTTGTTTCCCAGTCAGAAATGGAGTTGAATCCCATGCAGTTTCTGGTCCTATGAGCAAGAGTTGTTTTCTGATAAGAAGGGTCACTATTGTCTCCTATTGCCATACACAGTGCAAAAAGCACTCGCCTCTGTTCCCAGCAAGTACAGTGTATTGGACTGAAGAGAAGCTACTGTTCTTGTCAGTTTCCTAAGCACAGTTGAACTACATATGGTCCGTGTGTGTAGGAAGCACAGTTCTTTTGTTCTGAGCAAGCTCACTGTTCGGACCCCATAGGAAACACAGTAGTGTAGACGAGTGCTCTTTACTCAAAAGCAGAGTGTGTTTTTTGTAAGGCGAGCTAGCATTTGTTTCCCGTTCTACATGGAGCTGAATCACATCCAGTTTTTGGTCCTACGAGCAAGAGTTGTTTTCTGGTAATAAAGTCACTGTGGCGCTCCCATTGCCATACACAGTGTAATTAGCACTCGCATCTGTTCCCAGCAAGTACAGTGTATTGGACTGAAGCGGAGCTACTGTTCTTGTCAGTTTCCTAAGCAGAGATGAACTAGATATGGCCCGTGTGTGTAAGAAGCACAGTTCTTTTGTTCTGAGCAAGCTCACTGTTCAGACCCCCTAGGAAATACAGTAGAGTAGAAGAATGCTCTTTTCTCAAAAGCAGAGTGTGTTTCTTGTAAGGCGAGGTAGCATTTGTTTCCAGACCTAAATGGAGTTGAATCACATCCAGTTTTTGGTCCTACAAGCAAGAGTTGTTTTCTGGTAATAAAGTCACTATTGCGCTCCCATTTCCATACACAGTGCAAATAGCACTCGTGTCTGTTCCCAGCAAGTACAGTGTATTGGACTGAAGCGTAGCTACTGTTCTTGTCAGTTTCCTAAGCAGAGTTGAACTAGATAAGGCCCCTGTGTGTAGGAAGCACAGTTCTTTTGTTCTGAGCAAGCTCAATGTTCGGACCCCTTAGGAAACACAGTAGAGTAGAAGAGTGCTCTTTTCTCAAAAGCAGAGTGTGTTTCTTGTAAGGCAAGCTAGCGTTTGTTTCCCAGTCAGAAATGGAGTTGAATCCCATGCAGTTTCTGGTCCTACGAGCAAGAGGTGTTTTCTGGTAAGGAAAGTCACTATTGCGCTCCCATTTCCATACACAGTGCAAATAGCACTCGCATCTGTTCCCAGCAAGTACAGTGTATTGGACTGAAGCGGAGCTACTGTTCTTGTCAGTTTCCTAAGCAGAGATGAACTAGATATGGCCCGTGTGTGTAAGAAGCACAGTTCTTTTGTTCTGAGCAAGCTCACTGTTCAGACCCCCTAGGAAATACAGTAGAGTAGAAGAATGCTCTTTTCTCAAAAGCAGAGTGTGTTTCTTTTAAGGCGAGGTAGCATTTGTTTCCAGACCTAAATGGAGTTGAATCACATCCAGTTTTTGGTCCTACAAGCAAGAGTTGTTTTCTGGTAATAAAGTCACTATTGCGCTCCCATTTCCATACACAGTGCAAATAGCACTCGTGTCTGTTCCCAGCAAGTACAGTGTATTGGACTGAAGCGTAGCTACTGTTCTTGTCAGTTTCCTAAGCAGAGTTGAACTAGATAAGGCCCCTGTGTGTAGGAAGCACAGTTCTTTTGTTCTGAGCAAGCTCACTGTTCGGACACCATAGGAAACACAGTAGAGTAGAAGAGTGCTCTTTTCTCAAAATCAGAGTGTCTTTCTTGTAAGGCGAGCTAGTGTTTGTTTCCCAGTCAGAAATGGAGTTGAATCCCATGCAGTTTCTGGTCCAAGAGCAAGAGTTGTTTTCTGATAAGAAGAGACACTATTGTGCTCCTATTGCCATACACAGTGCAAATAGCACTGGCGTCTGTTCCCAGCAAGTACAGTGTATTGGACTGAAGAGGAGCTACTGTTCTTGTCAGTTTCCTAAGCAGAGTTGAACTACATATGGTCCATGTGTGTAGGAGGCACAGTTCTTTTGTTCTGAGCAAACTCACTGTTCGGACCCCATCGGAAACACAGTAGAGTAGAAGAGTGCTCTTTTCTCAAAAGCAGAGTGTGTTTCTTGTAAGGCGAGGTAGCATTTGTTTCCCAGTCTTAAATGGAGCTGAATCACATGCAGTTTCTGGTCCTACGAGCAAGAGTTGTTTTCTGGTAAGGAAAGTCACTATTGTGCTCCCATTTCCATACACAGTGCAAATAGCACTCGCGACTGTTCCCAGCAATTACAGTGTATTGGACTGAAGCGGAGCTACTGTTCTTGTCAGTTTCCTAAGCAGAGTTGAACTAGATATGGCCCCTGTGTGTAGGAAGCACAGTTCTTTTGTTCTGAGCAAGCTCACTATTTGGACCCAATAGGAAACACAGTAGAGTAGAAGAGTGCTCTTTTCTCAAAATCAGAGAGTCTTTCTTGTAAGGCGAGCTAGTGTTTGTTTCCCAGTCAGAAATGGAGTTGAATCCCATGCAGTTTCTTGTCCTATGAGTAAGAGTTGTTTTCTGATAAGAAGAGTCATTATTGTGCTCCTATTGCCATACACAGTGCAAATAGCACTGGTGTCTGTTCCCAGCAAGTACAGTGTATTGGACTGAAGAGGAGCTACCGTTCTTGTCAGTTTCCTAAGCAGAGTTGAACTACATATGGTCCATGTGTGTAGGAGGCACAGTTCTTTTGTTCTGAGCAAACTCACTGTTCGGACCCCATAGGAAACACAGTAGAGTAGAAGAGTGCTCTTTTCTCAAAAGCAGAGTGTGTTTCTTGTAAGGCGAGCTAGCGTTTGTTTCCCAGTCCTAAATGGAGTTGAATCACATGCAGTTTTTGGTCCTACGAGCAAGAGTTGTTTTCTGGTAATAAAGTCACTGTTGCGCTCCCATTGCCATACACAGTGTAAATAGCACTCGCATCTGTTCCCAGCAAGTACAGTGTATTGGAGTGAAGCGGAGCTACTGTTCTTGTCAGTTTCCTAAGCAGAGTTGAACTAGATATGGCCCGTGTGTGTAGGAAGCCCAGTTCTTTTGTTCTGAGCAAGCTCACTGTTCGGACCCCATAGGATACACAGTAAAGTAGAAGAGTGCTCTTTTCTCAAAAGCAGAGTGTGTTTCTTGTAAGGCGAGCTAGTGTTTGTTTCCCAGTCAGAAATGGAGTTGAATCCCATGCAGTTTCTGGTCCTATGAGCAAGAGTTGTTTTCTGATAAGAAGAGACACTATTGTGCTCCTATTGCCATACACAGTGCAAATAGCACTGGCGTCTGTTCCCAGCAAGTAGAGTGTATTGGACTGAAGAGGAGCTACTGTTCTTCTCATTTTCCTAAGCAGAGTTGAAATACATATGGTCCGTGTGTGTAGGAAGCACAGTTCTTTTGTTCTGAGCAAGCTCACTGTTCGGACCCCATAGGAAACACAGTAGAGTAGAAGAGTGCTCTTTTCTCAAAAGCAGAGTGTGTTTCTTGTAAGGCGAGCTAGCATTTGTTTCCCAGTCCTAAATGGAGCTGAATCACATGCAGATTCTGGTCCTACCAGCAAGAGTTGTTTTCTGGTAAGAAGAGACACTATTGTGCTCCCATTGCCATACACAGTGCCAATAGCACTCGCGTCTGTTCCCAGCAAGTACAGTGTATTGGACTGAAGAGGAGCTACTGTTCTTGTCAGTTTCCTAAGCAGAGTTGAACTAGATATGGCCCGTGGGTGTAGGAAGCACAGTTCTTTTGTTCTGAGCAAGCTCACTGTTCGGACCCCATAGGAAACACATTAGAGTAGAAGACTGCTCTTTTCTCAAAAGCAGAGTGTGTTTCGTGTAAGGCGAGCTAGCGTTTGTTTCCCAGTCCTAAATGGAGTTGAATCACATGCAGTTTTTGGTCCTGCGAGCAAGAGTTGTTTTCTGGTAATAAAGTGACTGTTGCGCTCCCATTGCCATACACAGTGTAAACAGCACTCGCATCTGTTCCCAGCAAGTACAGTGTATTGGACTGAAGCGAAGCTACTGTTCTTCTCAGTTTGCTAAGCAGAGTTGAACTAGATATGGCCCCTGTGTGTAGGAAGCACAGTTCTTTTGTTCTGAGCAAGCTCACTATTCGGACCCTATAGGAAACACAGTAGAGTAGAAGAGTGCTCTTTTCTCAAAAGCAGAGTGTGTTTCTTGTAAGGCGAGCTAGTGTTTGTTTCCCAGTCAGAAATGGAGTTGAATCCCATGCAGTTTCTGGTCCTATGAGCAAGAGTTGTTTTCTGATAAGAAGGGTCACTATTGTCTCCTATTGCCATACACAGTGCAAAAAGCACTCGCCTCTGTTCCCAGCAAGTACAGTGTATTGGACTGAAGAGAAGCTACTGTTCTTGTCAGTTTCCTAAGCACAGTTGAACTACATATGGTCCGTGTGTGTAGGAAGCACAGTTCTTTTGTTCTGAGCAAGCTCACTGTTCGGACCCCATAGGAAACACAGTAGTGTAGACGAGTGCTCTTTACTCAAAAGCAGAGTGTGTTTTTTGTAAGGCGAGCTAGCATTTGTTTCCCGTTCTACATGGAGCTGAATCACATGCAGTTTCTGGTCCTACGAGCAAGAGTTGTTTTCTGGTAAGGAAAGTCACTATTGCGCTCCCATTGCCATACACAGTGCAAATAGCACTCGCGTCTGTTCCCAGCAATTGCAGTGTATTGGACTGAAGCGTAGCTACTGTTCTTGTCAGTTTCCTAAGCAGAGTTGAACTAGATATGGCCCGTGTGTGTAGGAAGCACAGTTCTTTTGTTATGAGCAAGCTCAATGTTCGGACCCCATAGGAAACACAGTAGAGTAGAAGACTGCTCTTTTCTCAAAAGCAGAGTGTGTTTCTTGTAAGGCGAGCTAGCGTTTGTTTCCCAGTCCTAAATGGAGTTGTATCACATGCAGTTTTTGTTCCTACGAGCAAGAGTTGTTTTCTGGTAATAAAGTGTCTGTTGCACTCCAATTGCCATACACAGTGTAAATAGCACTCGCATCTGTTCCCAGGAAGTACAGTGTATTGGACTGAAGCGGAGCTACTGTTCTTGTCAGTTTCCTAAGCAGAGTTGAACTAGATATGGCCCCTGTGTGTAGGAAGCACAGTTCTTTTGTTCTGAGCAGGCTCACTGTTCGGACCCCATAGGATATACAGTCGAGTAGAAGAGTGCTCTTTTTTCAAAAGCAGAGTGTGTTTCTTGTTAGGCGAGCTAGCGTTTGTTTCCCAGTCCTAAATGGAGTTGAATCACATGCAGTTTCTTGTCCTACGAGCAAGAGTTGTTTTCTGGTAATAAGAGTCACTATTGTGCTCCCATTGTCATACAAAGGGCAAATAGCACTGGCGTCTGTTCCCAGCATGTACAGTGTATTGGACTGAATAGGAGCTACTGTTCTTTTCAGTTTCCTAAGCAGAATTGAACTAGATACGGCAGTATTTGTATGAAGCACAGTTCTTTTGTTCTGAGCAACCTCACTGTTCTGGCCCTATAGGAAACACAGTAGAGTAGAAGAGTGCTCTTTTCTCAAAAGCAGAGTGTGTTTTTTGTAAGGCGAGCTAGCATTTGTTTCCCAGTCCTAAATGGAGTTGAATCACATGCAGTTTTTGGTCCTACGACCAAGAGTTGTTTTCTGGTAAGGAAAGTCACTATTGTGCTCCCATTGTCATACACAGGGCAAATAGCTCTGGCATCTGTTCACAGCATGTACAGTGTATTGGACTGAACAGGAGCTACTGTTCTTTTCAGTTTCCTAAGCAGAATTGAACTAGATATGGCAGTATTTGCAGGAAGCACAGTTCTTTTGTTCTGAGCAAGATCACTCTTCTGGCCCTATAGTAAACACAGTAGAGTAGAAGAGTGCTCTTTTCTCAAAAGCAGAGTGTGTTTCTTGTAAGGCGAGCTACCGTTTGTTTCCCAGTCCTAAATGGAGTTGAATCACATGCAGTTTTTGGTCCTACGACCAAGAGTTGTTTTCTGGTAATAAAGTCACTATTGCGCTCCCATTGCCATACACAGTGCAAATAGCACTCGCATCTGTTCCCAGCAAGTACAGTGTATTGGACTGAAGCAGAGCTACTGTTCTTGTCAGTTTCCTAAGCAGAGTTGAACTAGATATGGCCCGTGTGTGTAGGAAGCACAGTTCTTTTGTTCTGAGCAAGCTCACTGTTCAGACCCCCTAGGAAACACAGTAGAGTAGAAGAGTGCTCTTTTCTCAAAAGCAGAGTGTGTTTTTTGTAAGGCTAGCTAGCGTTTGTTTCCCCGTCCTAAATGGATTTGAATCACATGCAGTTTTTTGTCCTACGAGCAAGAGGTGTTTTCTGGTAAGGAAAGTCACTATTGTGCTCCCATTTACATACACAGTGCAAATGGCACTCGCGTCTGTTCCCAGGAAGTACAGTGTATTGGACTGAAGCGTAGCTACTGTTCTTGTCAGTTTCCTAAGCAGAGTTGAACTAGATATGGCCCCTGTGTGTAGGAAGCACAGTTCTTTTGTTCTGAGCAAGCTCACTATTTGGACCCTATAGGAAACACAGTAGAGTAGAAGAGTGCTCTTTTCTCAAAGCAGAGTGTGTTTCTTGTAAGGCGAGCTAGTGTTTGTTTACCAGTCAGAAATGGAGTTGAATCACATGCAGTTTCTTGTCCTACGAGCAAGAGTTGTTTTCTGGTAAGAAGAGTCACTTTTGCGCTCCCATTGTCATACACAGGGCAATTAGCACTGGCATCTGTTCCCAGCATGTACAGTGTATTGGACTGAAGAGGATCTACTGTTCTTGTCAGTTTCCTGAGCAGAATTGAACTAGATATGGCCGTGTGTGTAGGAAGCACAGTTTTTTGTTCTGAGCAAGCTCACTGTTCTGGCCCTATAGGAAACAATGTAGAGTAGAAGAGTGATGGTTTCGAAAAAGCAGAGTGTCTTTCTTGTAAGACGAGCTAGCGTTTGTTTCCCAGTCCTAAATGGAGTTGAATCACATGCAGTTTCTGGTCCTACAAGCAAGAGTTGTTTTCTGGTAAGGAAAGTCACTATTGCGCTCCCATTGCCATACACAGTGCAAATAGCACTCGCGTCTGTTCCCAGCAAGTGCAGTGTATTGGACTGAAGAAGAGCTACTGTTCTTGTCAGTTTCCTAAGCAGAGTTGAACTAGATATGGCCCATGTGTGTAGGAAACACAGTTCTTTTGTTCTGAGCAAGCTCTCTGTACGGACCTCATAAGAAACACAGTAGTTTAGAAGACTGCTCTTTTCTCAAAAGCAGAGTGTGTTTCTTGTAAGGCGAGCTAGCGTTTGTTTCCCAATCCTAAATGGAGATGAATCACATGCAGTTGCTTGTCCTTCAAGTAAGAGATGTTTTCTAGTAAGAAGAGTCACTATTGCGCTCCCATTGTCATACACAGGGCAAATAGCACTGGCGTCTGTTCCCAGCATGTACAGTGTATTGGACTGAAGAGCATCTACTGTTCTTCTCAGTTTCCTAAGCAGAGTTGAACTAGATATGGCCCATGTGTGTAGGAAGCACAGTTCTTTTGTTCTGAGATTGCTCACTGTTCCAGCCTTATAGGAAAGACATTAGAGTAGAAGAGTGCTCCTTTCTCAAAAGCAGAGTGTGTTTCTTGTAAGTCAAGCTAGCGTTTGTTTCCAAGTCCTAAATGGAGTTGAATCACATGCAGTTTCTGGTCCTACGAGCAAGAGTTGTTATCTGGTAAGAAGAGTCACTATTGCGCTTCCATTGTCATAAACGGTGCAAATAGCACTGGCATCTGTTCCCACCAAGTACAGTGTATTGGAATGAAGAGGAGCTGCTGTTCTTGTCAGTTTCTTAAGCATAATTGAACTAGATATGGCTCGTGTGTGTAGGAAGCACAGTTCTTTTGTTCTGAGCAAGCTCACTGTTCGGACCCCATAGGAAACACAGTAGAGTAGAGGAGTGCTCCTTTCTCAAAAGCAGAGTGTGTTTCTTGTAAGGCAAGCTAGCATTTGTTTCCCGGTCCTAAATGGAGTTGAATCACATCCTCTTTTTGGTCCTACGAGCAAGAGTTGTTTTCTGGAAAGGAAAGTCACTATTGTGCTCCCATTTACATACACAGTGCAAATAGCACTCGCATCTGTTCCCAGCAAGTACAGTGTATTGGACTGAAGATGAGCTACTGTTCTTGTCAGTTTCCTAAGCAGAGTTGAACTAGATATGGCCCCTGTGTGTAGGAAGCACAGTTCTTTTGTTCTGAGCAAGCTCACTGTTCGGACCCCATAGGAAACACAGTAGAGTAGAAGAGTGCTCTTTTCTCAAAAACAGTGTGTGTTTCTTGTAAGGCGAGCTAGCGTTTGTTTCCCAGTTCTAAATGGAGTTGAATCACATGCAGTTTCTGTTCCTATGAGCAAGAATTGTTTTCTGGGAAGAAGTGTCACTATTGTGCTCCCTTTGCCATACACAGTGCAAATAGCACACGCGTCTGTTCCCAGCAAGTACAGTGTATTGGACTGAAGAGGAGCTACTGTTCATGTCAGTTTCCTAAGCAGAGTTGAACTAATTATGGCCCCTGGGTGTAGGAAGCACAGTTCTTTTGTTCTGAGCAAGCTCACTGTTCGGACCCCATAGGAAACACAGTAGAGTAGAAGAGTGCTCTTTTCTCAAAATCAGAGTGTGTTTCTTGTAAGGCAAGCTAGCATTTGTTTCCCAGTCCTAAATGGAGTTGAATCACTTCCTGTTTTTGGTCCTACGAGCAAGAGTTGTTTTCTGGTAAGGAAAATCACTATTGCACTCCCATTGCCATGCACAGCGCAAATAGCACTCGCGTCTGTTCCTAGCATGTACAGTGTATTGGACTGAAGCGGAGCTACTGTTCTTGTCAGTCTCCTAAGTAGAGATGAACTAGATATGGCCCCTGTGTGTAGGAAGCACAATTCTTTTGTTCTGAGCAAGCTCACTATTCCGACCCCATAGGAAACACAGTAGAGTAGAAGAGTGCTCTTTTCTCAAAATCAGAGTGTCTTTCTTGTCAGGCGAGCTAGTGTTTGTTTCCCAGTCAAAAATGGAGTTGAATCCCATGCAGTTTTTGGTCCTATGAGCAAGAGTTGTTTTCTGATAAGAAGAGTCACGATTGTGCTCCAATTGCCATACACAGTGCAAATAGCACTCGCGTCTGTTCCCAGCTAGTACATTGTATTGGACTGAAGAGGAGCTACTGTTCTTGTCAGTTTCCTAAGCAGAGTTGAACTAGATATGGCCCGTGTGTAGGAAGCACAGTTTTTTGTTCTGAGCAAGCTCACTGTTCTGGCCCTATAGGAAACAAAGTAGAGTAGAAGAGTGATGGTTTCGAAAAAGCAGAGTGTCTTTCTTGTAAGACGAGCTAGCGTTTGTTTCCCAGTCCTAAATGGAGTTGAATCACATGCAGTTTCTGGTCCTACAAGCAAGAGTTGTTTTCTGGTAAGGAAAGTCACTATTGCGCTCCCATTGCCATACACAGTGCAAATAGCACTCGCGTCTGTTCCCAGCAAGTGCAGTGTATTGGACTGAAGAAGAGCTACTGTTCTTGTCAGTTTCCTAAGCAGAGTTGAACTAGATATGGCCCATGTGTGTAGGAAACACAGTTCTTTTGTTCTGAGCAAGCTCTCTGTACGGACCTCATAAGAAACACAGTAGTTTAGAAGACTGCTCTTTTCTCAAAAGCAGAGTGTGTTTCTTGTAAGGCGAGCTAGCGTTTGTTTCCCAATCCTAAATGGAGATGAATCACATGCAGTTGCTTGTCCTTCAAGTAAGAGATGTTTTCTAGTAAGAAGAGTCACTATTGCGCTCCCATTGTCATACACAGGGCAAATAGCACTGGCGTCTGTTCCCAGCATGTACAGTGTATTGGACTGAAGAGCATCTACTGTTCTTCTCAGTTTCCTAAGCAGAGTTGAACTAGATATGGCCCATGTGTGTAGGAAGCACAGTTCTTTTGTTCTGAGATTGCTCACTGTTCCAGCCTTATAGGAAAGACATTAGAGTAGAAGAGTGCTCCTTTCTCAAAAGCAGAGTGTGTTTCTTGTAAGTCAAGCTAGCGTTTGTTTCCAAGTCCTAAATGGAGTTGAATCACATGCAGTTTCTGGTCCTACGAGCAAGAGTTGTTATCTGGTAAGAAGAGTCACTATTGCGCTTCCATTGTCATAAACGGTGCAAATAGCACTGGCATCTGTTCCCACCAAGTACAGTGTATTGGAATGAAGAGGAGCTGCTGTTCTTGTCAGTTTCCTAAGCATAATTGAACTAGATATGGCTCGTGTGTGTAGGAAGCACAGTTCTTTTGTTCTGAGCAAGCTCACTGTTCGGACCCCATAGGAAACACAGTAGAGTAGAGGAGTGCTCCTTTCTCAAAAGCAGAGTGTGTTTCTTGTAAGGCAAGCTAGCATTTGTTTCCCGGTCCTAAATGGAGTTGAATCACATCCTCTTTTTGGTCCTACGAGCAAGAGTTGTTTTCTGGTAATAAAGTCACTGTTGCGCTCCCATTGCCATACACAGTATAAATAGCACTCGCATCTGTTCCCAGCAAGTACAGTGTATTGGACTGAAGCGGAGCTACTGTTCTTGTCAGTTTCCTAAGCAGAGTTGAACTAGATATGGCCCGTGTGTGTAGGAAGCACAGTTCTTTTGTTCTGAGCAAGCTCATTGTTCGGACCCCATATGAACCACAGTAGAATAGAAGACTGCTCTTTTCTCAAAAGCAGAGTGTGTTTCTTGTAAGGCGAGCTAGCGTTTGTTTCCCAGTCCTAAATGGATTTGAATCACATGCAGTTTTTGGTCCTACGAGCAAGAGTTGTTTTCTGGAAAGGAAAGTCACTATTGTGCTCCCATTTACATACACAGTGCAAATAGCACTCGCATCTGTTCCCAGCAAGTACAGTGTATTGGACTGAAGATGAGCTACTGTTCTTGTCAGTTTCCTAAGCAGAGTTGAACTAGATATGGCCCCTGTGTGTAGGAAGCACAGTTCTTTTGTTCTGAGCAAGCTCACTGTTCGGACCCCATAGGAAACACAGTAGAGTAGAAGAGTGCTCTTTTCTCAAAAACAGTGTGTGTTTCTTGTAAGGCGAGCTAGCGTTTGTTTCCCAGTTCTAAATGGAGTTGAATCACATGCAGTTTCTGTTCCTATGAGCAAGAATTGTTTTCTGGGAAGAAGTGTCACTATTGTGCTCCCATTGCCATACACAGTGCAAATAGCACACGCGTCTGTTCCCAGCAAGTACAGTGTATTGGATTGAAGAGGAGCTACTGTTCATGTCAGTTTCCTAAGCAGAGTTGAACTAATTATGGCCCCTGGGTGTAGGAAGCACAGTTCTTTTGTTCTGAGCAAGCTCACTGTTCGGACCCCATAGGAAAGACAGTAGAGTAGAAGAGTGCTCTTTTCTCAAAAGCAGAGTGTGTTTCTTGTAAGGCGAGCTAGCGTTTGTTTCCCAGTCCTAAATGGATTTGAATCACATGCAGTTTTTCGTCCTACGAGCAAGAGTTGTTTTCTGGAAAGGAAAGTCACTATTGTGCTCCCATTTACATACACAGTGCAAATAGCACTCGCATCTGTTCCCAGCAAGTACAGTATATTGGACTGAAGAGGACCTACTGTTCATGTCAGTTTCCTAAGCAGAGTTGAACTAATTATGGCCCCTGTGTGTAGGAAGCACAATTCTTTTGTTCTGAGCAAGCTCACTATTCCGACCCCATAGGAAACACAGTAGAGTAGAAGAGTGCTCTTTTCTCAAAATCAGAGTGTCTTTCTTGTCAGGCGAGCTAGTGTTTGTTTCCCAGTCAAAAATGGAGTTGAATCCCATGCAGTTTTTGGTCCTATGAGCAAGAGTTGTTTTCTGATAAGAAGAGTCACGATTGTGCTCCAATTGCCATACACAGTGCAAATAGCACTCGCGTCTGTTCCCAGCTAGTACAGTGTATTGGACTGAAGAGGAGCTACTGTTCTTGTCAGTTTCCTAAGCAGAGTTGAACTAGATATGGCCCGTGTGTAGGAAGCACAGTTTTTTGTTCTGAGCAAGCTCACTGTTCTGGCCCTATAGGAAACAAAGTAGAGTAGAAGAGTGATGGTTTCGAAAAAGCAGAGTGTCTTTCTTGTAAGACGAGCTAGCGTTTGTTTCCCAGTCCTAAATGGAGTTGAATCACATGCAGTTTCTGGTCCTACAAGCAAGAGTTGTTTTCTGGTAAGGAAAGTCACTATTGCGCTCCCATTGCCATACACAGTGCAAATAGCACTCGCGTCTGTTCCCAGCAAGTGCAGTGTATTGGACTGAAGAAGAGCTACTGTTCTTGTCAGTTTCCTAAGCAGAGTTGAACTAGATATGGCCC
Organism: Peromyscus eremicus; assembly: GCF_949786415.1. NCBI lineage: Eukaryota > Metazoa > Chordata > Mammalia > Rodentia > Cricetidae > Peromyscus > Peromyscus eremicus. Next base: position 132,326 of record NW_026734761.1, read on the forward strand.
ATGTGTGTAGGAAACACAGTTCTTTTGTTCTGAGCAAGCTCTCTGTACGGACCTCATAAGAAACACAGTAGTTTAGAAGACTGCTCTTTTCTCAAAAGCAGAGTGTGTTTCTTGTAAGGCGAGCTAGCGTTTGTTTCCCAATCCTAAATGGAGATGAATCACATGCAGTTGCTTGTCCTTCAAGTAAGAGATGTTTTCTAGTAAGAAGAGTCACTATTGCGCTCCCATTGTCATACACAGGGCAAATAGCACTGGCGTCTGTTCCCAGCATGTACAGTGTATTGGACTGAAGAGCATCTACTGTTCTTCTCAGTTTCCTAAGCAGAGTTGAACTAGATATGGCCCATGTGTGTAGGAAGCACAGTTCTTTTGTTCTGAGATTGCTCACTGTTCCAGCCTTATAGGAAAGACATTAGAGTAGAAGAGTGCTCCTTTCTCAAAAGCAGAGTGTGTTTCTTGTAAGTCAAGCTAGCGTTTGTTTCCAAGTCCTAAATGGAGTTGAATCACATGCAGTTTCTGGTCCTACGAGCAAGAGTTGTTATCTGGTAAGAAGAGTCACTATTGCGCTTCCATTGTCATAAACGGTGCAAATAGCACTGGCATCTGTTCCCACCAAGTACAGTGTATTGGAATGAAGAGGAGCTGCTGTTCTTGTCAGTTTCCTAAGCATAATTGAACTAGATATGGCTCGTGTGTGTAGGAAGCACAGTTCTTTTGTTCTGAGCAAGCTCACTGTTCGGACCCCATAGGAAACACAGTAGAGTAGAGGAGTGCTCCTTTCTCAAAAGCAGAGTGTGTTTCTTGTAAGGCAAGCTAGCATTTGTTTCCCGGTCCTAAATGGAGTTGAATCACATCCTCTTTTTGGTCCTACGAGCAAGAGTTGTTTTCTGGTAATAAAGTCACTGTTGCGCTCCCATTGCCATACACAGTATAAATAGCACTCGCATCTGTTCCCAGCAAGTACAGTGTATTGGACTGAAGCGGAGCTACTGTTCTTGTCAGTTTCCTAAGCAGAGTTGAACTAGATATGGCCCGTGTGTGTAGGAAGCACAGTTCTTTTGTTCTGAGCAAGCTCATTGTTCGGACCCCATATGAACCACATTAGAATAGAAGACTGCTCTTTTCTCAAAAGCAGAGTGTGTTTCTTGTAAGGCGAGCTAGCGTTTGTTTCCCAGTCCTAAATGGATTTGAATCACATGCAGTTTTTGGTCCTACGAGCAAGAGTTGTTTTCTGGAAAGGAAAGTCACTATTGTGCTCCCATTTACATACACAGTGCAAATAGCACTCGCATCTGTTCCCAGCAAGTACAGTGTATTGGACTGAAGATGAGCTACTGTTCTTGTCAGTTTCCTAAGCAGAGTTGAACTAGATATGGCCCCTGTGTGTAGGAAGCACAGTTCTTTTGTTCTGAGCAAGCTCACTGTTCGGACCCCATAGGAAACACAGTAGAGTAGAAGAGTGCTCTTTTCTCAAAAACAGTGTGTGTTTCTTGTAAGGCGAGCTAGCGTTTGTTTCCCAGTTCTAAATGGAGTTGAATCACATGCAGTTTCTGTTCCTATGAGCAAGAATTGTTTTCTGGGAAGAAGTGTCACTATTGTGCTCCCATTGCCATACACAGTGCAAATAGCACACGCGTCTGTTCCCAGCAAGTACAGTGTATTGGATTGAAGAGGAGCTACTGTTCATGTCAGTTTCCTAAGCAGAGTTGAACTAATTATGGCCCCTGGGTGTAGGAAGCACAGTTCTTTTGTTCTGAGCAAGCTCACTGTTCGGACACCATAGGAAACACAGTAGAGTAGAAGAGTGCTCTTTTCTCAAAATCAGAGTGTGTTTCTTGTAAGGCAAGCTAGCATTTGTTTCCCAGTCCTAAATGGAGTTGAATCACTTCCTGTTTTTGGTCCTACGAGCAAGAGTTGTTTTCTGGTAAGGAAAATCACTATTGCACTCCCATTGCCATACACAGCGCAAATAGCACTCGCGTCTGTTCCTAGCATGTACAGTGTATTGGACTGAAGCGGAGCTACTGTTCTTGTCAGTCTCCTAAGTAGAGATGAACTAGATATGGCCCCTGTGTGTAGGAAGCACAATTCTTTTGTTCTGAGCAAGCTCACTATTCCGACCCCATAGGAAACACAGTAGAGTAGAAGAGTGCTCTTTTCTCAAAAATCAGAGTGTCTTTCTTGTCAGGCGAGCTAGTGTTTGTTTCCCAGTCAAAAATGGAGTTGAATCCCATGCAGTTTTTGGTCCTATGAAGAGTTGTTTTCTGATAAGAAGAGTCACGATTGTTGCTCCAATTGCCATACTACAGTGCAAATACACTCGCGTCTGTTCCCAGCTAGTACAGTGTATTGGACTGAAGAGGAGCTACTGTTCTTGTCAGTTTCCTAAGCAGAGTTGAACTAGATATGCCCCGTGTGAGGAAGCACAGTTCTTTGTTCTGAGCAAGCTCACTGTTCGGTACCCCATAGGAAAGACAGTAGAGTAGAAGAAAGTGCTCTTTTCTCAAAAGCAGAGTGTGTTTCTTGTAAGGCGAGCTAGCGTTTGTTTCCCAGTCCTAAATGGATTTGAATCACATGCAGTTTTTCGTCCTACGAGCAAGAGTTGTTTTCTGGAAAGGAAAGTCACTATTGTGCTCCCATTTACATACACAGTGCAAATAGCACTCGCATCTGTTCCCAGCAAGTACAGTGTATTGGACTGAAGAGGACCTACTGTTCATGTCAGTTTCCTAAGCAGAGTTGAACTAATTATGCCCCTGTGTGTAGGAAGCACAGTTCTTTTGTTCTGAGCAAGCTCACTGTTCGGACACCATAGGAAACACAGTAGAGTAGAAGAGTGCTCTTTTCTCAAAAGCAGAGTGTGTTTCTTGTAAGGTGAGCTAGCGTTTGTTTCCCAATCCTAAATGGAGATGAATCACATGCAGTTTCTTGTCCTACGACCAAGAGTAGTTTTCTGGGAAGAAGAGTCACCTATTGCGTTCCCATTGTCATACAAAGGGCAAATAGCACTGGCGTCTGTTCCCAGCATGTACAGTGTAATTGGACTGAAGAGGATCTACTGTTCTTTTCAGTTTCCTAAGCAGAATTGAACTAGATATGGCCGTATTTGTATGAAGCACAGTTCTTTTGTTCTGAGCAAGCTCACTGTTCTGGCCCTATAGGAAACACAGTAGAGTAGAAGAGTGCTCTTTTCTCAAAAGCAGAGTGTGTTTCTTGTAAGGTGAGCTACCGTTTGTTTCCCAATCCTAAATGGAGATGAATCACATGCAGTTTCTCGTCCTACGAGCAAGAGTTGTTTTCTGGTAAAAAGAGTCACTATTGCGCTCCCATTGCCATACACAGTGCAAATAGCACTCGCGTCTGTTCCCAGCAAGTGCAGTGTATTGGAATGAAGAAGAGCTACTGTTCTTGTCAGTTTCCTAAGCAGAGTTGAACTAGATATGGCCCATGTGTGTAGGAAGCACAGTTCTTTTGTTCTGAGATTGCTCACTGTTCCAGCCTTATAGGAAAGACATTAGAGTAGAAGAGTGCTCCTTTCTCAAAAGCAGAGTGTGTTTCTTGTAAGTCAAGCTAGCGTTTGTTTCCAAGTCCTAAATGGAGTTGAATCACATGCAGTTTCTGGTCCTACGAGCAAGAGTTGTTATCTGGTAAGAAGAGTCACTATTGCGCTTCCATTGTCATAAACGGTGCAAATAGCACTGGCATCTGTTCCACCAAGTACAGTGTATTGGAATGAAGAGGAGCTGCTGTTCTTGTCAGTTTCCTAAGCATAATTGAACTAGATATGGCTCGTGTGTGTAGGAAGCACAGTTCTTTTGTTCTGAGCAAGCTCACTGTTCGGACCCCATAGGAAACACAGTAGAGTAGAGGAGTGCTCCTTTCTCAAAAGCAGAGTGTGTTTCTTGTAAGGCAAGCTAGGCATTTGTTTCCCGGTCCTAAATGGAGTTGAATCACATCCTCTTTTTGGTCCTACGAGCAAGAGTTGTTTTCTGGTAATAAAGTCACTGTTGCGCTCCCATTGCCATACACAGTATAAATAGCACTCGCATCTGTTCCAGCAAGTACAGTGTATTGGACTGAAGCGGAGCTACTGTTCTTGTCAGTTCCTTCTAAGCAGAGTTGAACTAGATATGGCCCGTGTGTGTAGAAGCACAGTTTCTTTTGTTCTGAGCAAGCTCATTGTTCGGACCCATATGAACACATTAGAATAGAAGACTGCTCTTTTCTCAAAAGCAGAGTGTGTTTCTTGTAAGGCGAGCTAGCGTTTGTTTCCCAGTCCTAAATGGATTTGAATCACATGCAGTTTTTGGTCCTACGAGCAAGAGGTTGTTTTCTGGAAAGGAAAGTCACTATTGTGCTCCCATTTACATACACAGTGCAAATAGCACTCGCATCTGTTCCCAGCAAGTACAGTGTATTGGACTGAAGATGAGCTACTGTTCTTGTCAGTTTCCTAAGCAGAGTTGAACTAGATATGGCCCCTGTGTGTAGGAAGCACAGTTCTTTTGTTCTGAGCAAGCTCACTGTTCGGACCCCATAGGAAACACAGTAGAGTAGAAGAGTGCTCTTTTCTCAAAAACAGTGTGTGTTTCTTGTAAGGCGAGCTAGCGTTTGTTTCCCAGTTCTAAATGGAGTTGAATCACATGCAGTTTCTGTTCCTATGAGCAAGAATTGTTTTCTGGGAAGAAGTGTCACTATTGTGCTCCCATTGCCATACACAGTGCAAATAGCACACGCGTCTGTTCCCAGCAAGTACAGTGTATTGGATTGAAGAGGAGCTACTGTTCATGTCAGTTTCCTAAGCAGAGTTGAACTAATTATGGCCCCTGGGTGTAGGAAGCACAGTTCTTTTGTTCTGAGCAAGCTCACTGTTCGGACACCATAGGAAACACAGTAGAGTAGAAGAGTGCTCTTTTCTCAAAATCAGAGTGTGTTTCTTGTAAGGCAAGCTAGCATTTGTTTCCCAGTCCTAAATGGAGTTGAATCACTTCCTGTTTTTGGTCCTACGAGCAAGAGTTGTTTTCTGGTAAGGAAAATCACTATTGCACTCCCATTGCCATACACAGCGCAAATAGCACTCGCGTCTGTTCCTAGCATGTACAGTGTATTGGACTGAAGCGGAGCTACTGTTCTTGTCAGTCTCCTAAGTAGAGATGAACTAGATATGGCCCCTGTGTGTAGGAAGCACAATTCTTTTGTTCTGAGCAAGCTCACTATTCCGACCCCATAGGAAACACAGTAGAGTAGAAGAGTGCTCTTTTCTCAAAATCAGAGTGTCTTTCTTGTCAGGCGAGCTAGTGTTTGTTTCCCAGTCAAAAATGGAGTTGAATCCCATGCAGTTTTTGGTCCTATGAGCAAGAGTTGTTTTCTGATAAGAAGAGTCACGATTGTGCTCCAATTGCCATACACAGTGCAAATAGCACTCGCGTCTGTTCCCAGCTAGTACAGTGTATTGGACTGAAGAGGAGCTACTGTTCTTGTCAGTTTCCTAAGCAGAGTTGAACTAGATATGCCCCGTGTGTAGGAAGCACAGTTCTTTTGTTCTGAGCAAGCTCACTGTTCGGACCCCATAGGAAAGACAGTAGAGTAGAAGAGTGCTCTTTTCTCAAAAGCAGAGTGTGTTTCTTGTAAGGCGAGCTAGCGTTTGTTTCCCAGTCCTAAATGGATTTGAATCACATGCAGTTTTTCGTCCTACGAGCAAGAGTTGTTTTCTGGAAAGGAAAGTCACTATTGTGCTCCCATTTACATACACAGTGCAAATAGCACTCGCATCTGTTCCCAGCAAGTACAGTGTATTGGACTGAAGAGGACCTACTGTTCATGTCAGTTTCCTAAGCAGAGTTGAACTAATTATGGCCCCTGTGTGTAGGAAGCACAGTTCTTTTGTTCTGAGCAAGCTCACTGTTCGGACACCATAGGAAACACAGTAGAGTAGAAGAGTGCTCTTTTCTCAAAAGCAGAGTGTGTTTCTTGTAAGGTGAGCTAGCGTTTGTTTCCCAATCCTAAATGGAGATGAATCACATGCAGTTTCTTGTCCTACGACCAAGAGTAGTTTTCTGGGAAGAAGAGTCACTATTGCGTTCCCATTGTCATACAAAGGGCAAATAGCACTGGCGTCTGTTCCCAGCATGTACAGTGTATTGGACTGAAGAGGATCTACTGTTCTTTTCAGTTTCCTAAGCAGAATTGAACTAGATATGGCCGTATTTGTATGAAGCACAGTTCTTTTGTTCTGAGCAAGCTCACTGTTCTGGCCTTATAGGAAACACAGTAGAGTAGAAGAGTGCTCTTTTCTCAAAAGCAGAGTGTGTTTCTTGTAAGGTGAGCTACCGTTTGTTTCCCAATCCTAAATGGAGATGAATCACATGCAGTTTCTCGTCCTACGAGCAAGAGTTGTTTTCTGGTAAAAAGAGTCACTATTGCGCTCCCATTGTCATACACAGGGCAATTAGCACTGGCATCTGTTCCCAGCATGTACAGTGTATTGGACTGAAGAGGATCTACTGTTCTTGTCAGTTTCCTAAGCAGAATTGAACTAGATATGGCCGTGTGTGTAGGAAGCACAGTTTTTTGTTCTGAGCAAGCTCACTGTTCTGGCCCTATAGGAAACAAAGTAGAGTAGAAGAGTGATGGTTTCGAAAAAGCAGAGTGTCTTTCTTGTAAGACGAGCTAGCGTTTGTTTCCCAGTCCTACATGGAGTTGAATCACATGCAGTTTCTGGTCCTACAAGCAAGAGTTGTTTTCTGGTAAGGAAAGTCACTATTGCGCTCCCATTGCCATACACAGTGCAAATAGCACTCGCGTCTGTTCCCAGCAAGTGCAGTGTATTGGAATGAAGAAGAGCTACTGTTCTTGTCAGTTTCCTAAGCAGAGTTGAACTAGATATGGCCCCTGTGTGTAGGAAGCACAGTTCTTTTGTTCTGAGCAAGCTCACTGTTCGGACCCCATAGGAAACACAGTAGAGTAGAAGAGTGCTCTTTTCTCAAAAACAGTGTGTGTTTCTTGTAAGGCGAGCTAGCGTTTGTTTCCCAGTTCTAAATGGAGTTGAATCACATGCAGTTTCTGTTCCTATGAGCAAGAATTGTTTTCTGGGAAGAAGTGTCACTATTGTGCTCCCATTGCCATACACAGTGCAAATAGCACACGCGTCTGTTCCCAGCAAGTACAGTGTATTGGACTGAAGAGGAGCTACTGTTCATGTCAGTTTCCTAAGCAGAGTTGAACTAATTATGGCCCCTGGGTGTAGGAAGCACAGTTCTTTTGTTCTGAGCAAGCTCACTGTTCGGACACCATAGGAAACACAGTAGAGTAGAAGAGTGCTCTTTTCTCAAAATCAGAGTGTGTTTCTTGTAAGGCAAGCTAGCATTTGTTTCCCAGTCCTAAATGGAGTTGAATCACTTCCTGTTTTTGGTCCTACGAGCAAGAGTTGTTTTCTGGTAAGGAAAATCACTATTGCACTCCCATTGCCATACACAGTGCAAATAGCACTCGCGTCTGTTCCTAGCATGTACAGTGTATTGGACTGAAGCGGAGCTACTGTTCTTGTCAGTCTCCTAAGTAGAGATGAACTAGATATGGCCCCTGTGTGTAGGAAGCACAATTCTTTTGTTCTGAGCAAGCTCACTATTCCGACCCCATAGGAAACACAGTAGAGTAGAAGAGTGCTCTTTTCTCAAAATCAGAGTGTCTTTCTTGTAAGGCGAGCTAGTGTTTGTTTCCCAGTCAAAAATGGAGTTGAATCCCATGCAGTTTTTGGTCCTATGAGCAAGAGTTGTTTTCTGATAAGAAGAGTCACGATTGTGCTCCAATTGCCATACACAGTGCAAATAGCACTCGCGTCTGTTCCCAGCTAGTACAGTGTATTGGACTGAAGAGGAGCTACTGTTCTTGTCAGTTTCCTAAGCAGAGTTGAACTAGATATGGCCCGTGTGTAGGAAGCACAGTTCTTTTGTGCTGAGCAAGCACACTGTTCGGACCCCATAGGAAAGACAGTAGAGTAGAAGAGTGCTCTTTTCTCAAAAGCAGAGTGTGTTTCTTGTAAGGCGAGCTAGCGTTTGTTTCCCAGTCCTAAATGGAGTTGAATCACATGCAGTTTCTTGTTCTACGAGCAAGAGTTGTTTTCTGGTAAGAAGAGTCACTATTGTTCTCCCATTGTCATACACAGGGCAAATAGCACTGGCGTCTGTTCCAAGCAAGTACAGTGTATTGGAGTGAAGCAGAGCTACTGTTCATGTCAGTTTCCTAAGCATAGTTTAACTAGGTATGGCCCCTGTGTGTAGGAAGCACAGTTCTTTTGTTGTGAGTATGCTCACTGTTCTGGCACTATAGGAAACACAGAAGAGTAGAAGAGTGCTCTTTTCTCAAAAGCAGAGTGTGTTTCTTGTAATGCGAGCTAGCGTTTGTTTCCCAATCCTAAATGGAGATGAATCACATGCAGTTTCTGGTCCTACGAGCTAGAGTTGTTTTCTGGTAAGAAGAGTCACAATTGCGCTCCCATTGTGATACTAGGGCAAATAGCACTGGTGTCTGTTCCCAGCATGTACAGTGTATTGGACTGAAGAGGAGCTACTGTTCATGTCAGTTTCCTAAGCAGAGTTGAACTAGATATGGCCCGTGTGTGTAGGAAGCACAGTTCTTTTGTTCTGAGAATGCTCACTTTTCGGGCAACATAGAAACACAGTAGAGTAGAAGAGTGCTCTTTTCTCAAAAGCAGAGTGTGTTTCTTGTAAGTCGAGCTAGTAATTGTTTCCCAGTCCTAAATGGAGATGAATCACATGCAGTTTCTGGTCCTACGAGCTAGAGTTGTTTTCTGGTAAGAAGAGTCACTATTGCGCTCCCATTGTGATACTACCGCAAATAGCACTGGCGTCTGTTCCCAGCATGTACAGTGTATTGGACTGAAGAGGATCTACTGTTCTTTTCAGTTTCCTAAGCAACTTGAACTAGATATGGCCGTATTTGTATGAAGCACAATTCTTTTGTTCTGAGCAAGCTCACTCTTCTGGCCCTATAGGAAACAAAGTAGAGTAGAAGAGTGATGGTTTCGAAAAAGCAGAGTGTGTTTCTTGTAAGGCAAGCTAGCATTTGTTTCCCAGTCCTAAATGGAGTTGAATTACATCCTGTTTTTGGTCCTACGAGCAAGAGTTGTTTTCTGGTAATAAAGTCACTGTTGCTCTCCCATTGCCATACACAGTATAAATAGCACTCGCATCTGTTCCCAGCAAGTACAGTGTATTGGACTGAAGCGGAGCTACTGTTCTTGTCAGTTTCCTAAGCAGAGTTGAACTAGATATGGCCCGTGTGTGTAGGAAGCACAGTTCTTTTGTTCTGAGCAAGCTCATTGTTATGACCCCATATGCACCACAGTAAAATAGTAGACTGCTCTTTTCTCAAAAGCAGAGTGTGTTTCTTGTAAGGCTAGCTAGCGTTTGTTTCCCAGTCCTAAATGGATTTGAATCACATGCAGTTTTTGGTCCTACGAGCAAGAGTTGTTTTCTGGAAAGGAAAGTAACTATTGTTCTCCCATTTACATACACAGTGCAAATAGCACTCGCATCTGTTCCCAGCAAGTACAGTGTATTGGACTGAAGATGAGCTACTGTTCTTGTCAGTTTCCTAAGCAGAGTTGAACTAGATATGGACCCTGTGTGTAGGAAGCACAGTTCTTTTGTTCTGAGCAAGCTCACTGTTCGGACCCCATAGGAAACACAGTAGAGTAGAAGAGTGCTCTTTTCTCAAAAGCAGTGTGTGTTTCTTGTAAGGCGAGCTAGCGTTTGTTTCCCAGTTCTAAATGGAGTTGAATCACATGCAGTTTCTGTTCCTATGAGCAAGAATTGTTTTCTGGGAAGAAGAGTCACTATTGTGCTCCCATTGCCATACACAGTGCAAATAGCACTCGCGTCTGTTCCCAGCAAGTACAGTGTATTGGACTGAAGAGGAGCTACTGTTCATGTCAGTTTCCTAAGCAGAGTTGAACTAATTATGGCCCCTGTGTGTAGGAAGCACAGTTCTTTTGTTCTGAGCAAGCTCATTGTTATGACCCCATATGAACCACAGTAAAATAGAAGACTGCTCTTTTCTCAAAAGCAGAGTGTGTTTCTTGTAAGGCTAGCTAGCGTTTGTTTCCCAGTCCTAAATGGATTTGAATCACATGCAGTTTTTGGTCCTACGAGCAAGAGTTGTTTTCTGGAAAGGAAAGTAACTATTGTTTTCCCATTTACATACACAGTGCAAATAGCACTCGCATCTGTTCCCAGCAAGTACAGTGTATTGGACTGAAGATGAGCTACTGTTCTTGTCAGTTTCCTAAGCAGAGTTGAACTAGATATGGCCCCAGTGTGTAGGAAGCACAGTTCTTTTGTTCTGAGCAAGCTCACTGTTCGGACCCCATAGGAAACACAGTAGAGTAGAAGAGTGCTCTTTTCTCAAAAGCAGTGTGTGTTTCTTGTAAGGCGAGCTAGCGTTTGTTTCCCAGTTCTAAATGGAGTTGAATCACATGCAGTTTCTGTTCCTATGAGCAAGAATTGTTTTCTGGGAAGAAGAGTCACTATTGTGCTCCCATTGCCATACACAGTGCAAATAGCACTCGCGTCTGTTCCCAGCAAGTACAGTGTATTGGACTGAAGAGGAGCTACTGTTCATGTCAGTTTCCTAAGCAGAGTTGAACTAATTATGGCCCCTGTGTGTAGGAAGCACAGTTCTTTTGTTCTGAGCAAGCTCACTGTTCGGACACCATAGGAAACACAGTAGAGTAGAAGAGTGCTCTTTTCTCAAAAGCAGAGTGTGTTTCTTGTAAGGTGAGCTAGCGTTTGTTTCCCAGTCTTAAATGGAGTTGAATCACATGCAGTTTCTTGTCCTACGAGCAAGAGTTGTTTTCTGGTAAGAAGAGTCACTATTGCGCTCCCCTTGTCATACACAGTGTAAATAGCACTCGCGTCTGTTCCCAGCAAGTACAGTGTATTGGACTAAAGGGGAGCTACTCTTCTTGTCAGTTTCCTAAGCAGAGTTGAACTAGATATGGCCCGTGTGTGTAGGAAGCACAGTTCTTTTGTTCTGAGCAAGCTCACTGTTCTGACACCATAGGAAACACAGTAGAGTAGAAGAGTGCTCTTTTCTCAAAAGCAGAGTGTGTTTCTTGTAAGGTGAGCTAGCGTTTGTTTCCCAATCCTAAATGGAGATGAATCACATGCAGTTTCTTGTCCTACGAGCAAGAGTTGTTTTCTGGTAAGAAGAGTCACTATTGCGCTCCCATTGTCATACACAGGGCAATTAGCACTGGCGTCTCTTCCCAGCATGTACAGTGTATTGGACTGAAGAGGATCTACTGTTCTTGTCAGTTTCCTAAGCAGAATTGAACTAGATATGGCCATGTGTGTAGGAAGCACAGTTTTTTGTTCTGAGCAAGCTCACTGTTCTGGCCCTATAGGAAACAAAGTAGAGTAGAAGAGTGATGGTTTCGAAAAAGCAGAGTGTGTTTCTTGTAAGGCAAGCTAGCATTTGTTTCCCAGTCCTAAATGGAGTTGAATTACATCCTGTTTTTGGTCCTACGAGCAAGAGTTGTTTTCTGGTAATAAAGTCACTGTTGCGCTCCCATTGCCATACACAGTATAAATAGCACTCGCATCTGTTCCCAGCAAGTACAGTGTATTGGACTGAAGCAGAGCTACTGTTCTTGTCAGTTTCCTAATCAGAGTTGAACTAGATATGGCCCGTGTGTGTAGGAAGCACAGTTCTTTTGTTCTGAGCAAGCTCATTGTTCGGACCCCATATGAACCACATTAGAATAGAAGACTGCTCTTTTCTCAAAAGCAGAGTGTGTTTCTTGTAAGGCGAGCTAGCGTTTGTTTCCCAGTCCTAAATGGATTTGAATCACATGCAGTTTTTGGTCCTACGAGCAAGAGTTGTTTTCTGGAAAGGAAAGTAACTATTGTGCTCCCATTTACATACACAGTGCAAATAGCACTCGCATCTGTTCCCAGCAAGTACAGTGTATTGGACTGAAGATGAGCTACTGTTCTTGTCAGTTTCCTAAGCAGAGTTGAACTAGATATGGCCCCTGTGTGTAGGAAGCACAGTTCTTTTGTTCTGAGCAAGCTCACTGTTCGGACCCCATAGGAAACACAGTGGAGTAGAAGAGTGCTCTTTTCTCAAAAGCAGTGTGTGTTTCTTGTAAGGCGAGCTAGCATTTGTTTCCCAGTTCTAAATGGAGTTGAATCACATGCAGTTTCTGTTCCTATGAGCAAGAATTGTTTTCTGGGAAGAAGAGTCACTATTGTGCTACCATTGCCATACACAGTGCAAATAGCACTCGCTTCTGTTCCCAGCAAGTACAGTGTATTGGAGTGAAGAGGAGCTACTGTTCATGTCAGTTTCCTAAGCAGAGTTGAAATAATTATGGCCCCTGTGTGTAGGAAGCACAGTTCTTTTGTTCTGAGCAAGCTCACTGTTCGGACACCATAGGAAACACAGTAGAGTAGAAGAGTGCTCTTTTCTCAAAAGCAGAGTGTGTTTCTTGTAAGGTGAGCTAGCGTTTGTTTCCCAATCCTAAATGGAGATGAATCACATGCAGTTTCTTGTCCTACGAGCAAGAGTAGTTTTCTGGGAAGAAGAGTCACTATTGCGTTCCCATTGTCATACAAAGGGCAAATAGCACTGGCGTCTGTTCCCAGCATGTACAGTGTATTGGACTGAAGAGGATCTACTGTTCTTTTCAGTTTCCTAAGCAGAATTGAACTAGACATGGCCGTATTTGTATGAAGCACAGTTCTTTTGTTCTGAGCAAGCTCACTGTTCTGGCCCTATAGGAAACACAGTATTGTAGAAGAGTGCTCTTTTCTCAAAAGCAGAGTGTGTTTTTTGTAAGGCGAGCTAGCGTTTGTTTCCCAGTCTTAAATGGAGTTGAATCACATGCAGTTTCTTGTCCTACGAGCAAGAGTTGTTTTCTGGTAAGAAGAGTCACTATTGCGCTCCCCTTGTCATACACAGTGCAAATAGCACTCATGTCTGTTCCCAGCAAGTACAGTGTATTGGACTAAAGGGGAGCTACTGTTCTTGTCAGTCTCCTAAGCAGAGTTGAACTAGATATGGCCCGTGTGTGTAGGAAGCACAGTTCTTTTGTTCTGAGCAAGCTCACTGTTCGGACACCATAGGAAACACAGTAGATTAGAAGAGTGCTCTTTTCTCAAAAGCAGAGTGTGTTTCTTGTAAGGTGAGCTAGCGTTTGTTTCCCAATCCTAAATGGAGATGAATCACATGCAGTTTCTCCTCCTACGAGCAAGAGTTGTTTTCTGGTAAGAAGAGTCACTATTGCGCTCCCATTGTCATACACAGGGCAAATAGCACTGGCGTCTGTTCCCAGCATGTACAGTGTATTGGACTGAAGAGCATCTACTGTTCTTCTCAGTTTCCTAAGCAGAGTTGAACTAGATATGGCCCGTGTGTGTAGGAAGCACAGTTCTTTTGTTCTGAGATTGCTCACTGTTCCAGCCTTATAGGAAAGACATTAGAGTAGAAGAGTGCTCCTTTCTCAAAAGCAGAGTGTGTTTTTTGTAAGTCAAGCTAGCGTTTGTTTCCAAGTCCTAAATGGAGTTGAATCACATGCAGTTTCTAGTCCTACGAGCAAGAGTTGTTATCTGGTAAGAAGAGTCACTATTGCGCTTCCATTGTCATAAACGGGGCAAATAGCACTGGCATCTGTTCCCACCAAGTACAGTGTATTGGAATGAAGAGGAGCTGCTGTTCTTGTCAGTTTCCTAAGCAAAATTGAACTAGATATGGCCCGTGTGTGTAGGAAGCACAGTTCTTTTGTTCTGAGCAAGCTCACTGTTCAGACCCCATAGGAAACACAGTAGAGTAGAGGAGTGCTCCTTTCTAAAAAGCAGAGTGTGTTTCTTGTAAGGCAAGCTAGCATTTGTTTCCCAGTCCTAAATGGAGATGAATCACATGCAGTTTCTGGTCCTACGAGCAAGAGTTGTTTTCTGGTAAGAAGAGTCACTATTGCGCTCCCATTGTGATACTAGGGCAAATAGCACTGGCGTCTGTTCCCAGCATGTACAGTGTATTGGACTGAAGAGGAGCTACTGTTCATGTCAGTTTCCTAAGCAGAGTTGAACTAGATATGGCCCGTGTGTGTAGGAAGCACAGTTCTTTTCTTCTGAGAATGCTCACTGTTCTGGCACCATAGGAAACACAGTAGAGTAGAAGAGTGCTCTTTTCTCAAAGCAGAGTGTGTTTCTTGTAAGGCGAGCTAGCGTTTGTTTCCCAGTCCTAAATGGAGTTGAATCACATGCAGTTTTTGGTCCTACGACCAAGAGATGTTTTCTGGTAAGGAAAGTCACTATTGCGCTCCCATTGCCATACACAGTGCAAATAGCACTCACCTCTGTTCCCAGCAAGAACAGTGTATTGGACTGAAGAGGAGCTACTGTTCTTGTCAGTTTCCAAAGCGGAGTTGAACTAGATATGGCCCGTGTGTGTAGGAATAACAGTTCTTTTGTTCTGAGCAAGCTCACTGTTCAGACCCCATAGGAAACACAGTCGAGTAGAAGAGTGCACTTTTCTCAAAAGCAGAGTGTGTTTCTTGTAAGGCGAGCTAGTGTTTGTTTCCCAGTCCTAAATGGAGTTGAATCACATGCAGTTTCTTGTCCTACGAGCAAGAGTTGTTTTCTGGTAAGAAGAGTCACTATTGCGCTCCCCTTGTCATACACAGGGCAAATAGCACTGGCGTCTGTTCCCAGCATGTACAGTGTATTGGACTGAAGAGGATCTACTGTTCTTGTCAGTTTCCTAAGCAGAGTTGAACTAGATATGGACCATGTGTGTAGGAAGCACAGTTGTTTTGTTCTGCGAATGCTCACTGTTCTGGCCCTATAGGAAACACATTAAAGTAGAAGACTGCTCTTTTCTCAAAAGCAGAGTGTGTTTCTTGTAAGTCGAGCTAGCGTTTGTTTCCCAGTCCTAAATGGAGTTGAATCCCATGCAGTTTCTGGTCCTACCAGCAAGAGTTCTTTTCTGGTAAGAAGAGTCACTATTGTGCTCCCATTGTCATACACAAGGCAAATAGCACTGGCGTCTAATCCCAGGAAGTACAGTGTATTGGACTGAAGAGGATCTACCTTTCTCTTCAGTTTCCTAAGCAGAGTTGAATTAGATATGGCCCGTGTGTGTAGGAAGCACAGTTCTTTTGTTCTGAGCAAGCTCACTGTTCGGACCCCATAGGAAACACAGTAGAGTAGAAGAGTGCTCTTTTCTCAAAAGCAGAGTGTGTTTCTTGTAAGGCAAGCTAGCATTTGTTTCCCTGTACTAAATGGAGTTGAATCACATCCTGTTTTTGGTCTTACAAGCAAGAGTTGTTTTCTGGTAAGGAAAGTCACTATTGCACTCCCATTTCCAGACACAGTGCAAATAGCACTCACGTCTGTTCCAAGCAAGTACAGTGTATTGGACTGAAGAGGAGCTACTGTTCTTGTCAGTTTCCTAAGCAGAGTTGAACTACATATGGCCCCTGTGTGTAGGAAGCACAGTTGTTTTGTTCTGAGCAAGCTCACTGTTCGGACACAATAGGAAACACAGTAGAGTAGAAGAGTGCTCTTTTCTCAAAAGCAGAGTGTGTTTCTTGTAAGGTGAGCTAGCGTTTGTTTCCCAATCCTAAATGGAGATGAGTCACATGCAGTTTCTTGTCCTACAAGCAAGAGTTGTTTTCTGGTAAGAAGAGTCACTATTGCGCTCCCATTGTCATACACAGGGCAATTAGCACTGGCGTCTCTTCCCAGCATGTACAGTGTATTGGACTGAAGAGGATCTACTGTTCTTGTCAGTTTCCTAAGCAGAATTGAACTAGATATGGCCATGTGTGTAGGAAGCACAGTTTTTTGTTCTGAGCAAGCTCACTGTTCTGGCCCTATAGGAAACAAAGTAGAGTAGAAGAGTGATGGTTTCGAAAAAGCAGAGTGTGTTTCTTGTAAGGCAAGCTAGCATTTGTTTCCCAGTCCTAAATGGAGTTGAATTACATCCTGTTTTTGGTCCTACGAGCAAGAGTTGTTTTCTGGTAATAAAGTCACTGTTGCGCTCCCATTGCCATACACAGTATAAATAGCACTCGCATCTGTTCCCAGCAAGTACAGTGTATTGGACTGAAGCGGAGCTACTGTTCTTGTCAGTTTCCTAAGCAGAGTTGAACTAGATATGGCCCGTGTGTGTAGGAAGCACAGTTCTTTTGTTCTGAGCAAGCTCATTGTTATGACCCCATATGAACCACAGTAAAATAGAAGACTGCTCTTTTCTCAAAAGCAGAGTGTGTTTCTTGTAAGGCTAGCTAGCGTTTGTTTCCCAGTCCTAAATGGATTTGAATCACATGCAGTTTTTGGTCCTACGAGCAAGAGTTGTTTTCTGGAAAGGAAAGTAACTATTGTGCTCCCATTTACATACACAGTGCAAATAGCACTCGCATCTGTTCCCAGCAAGTACAGTGTATTGGACTGAAGATGAGCTACTGTTCTTGTCAGTTTCCTAAGCAGAGTTGAACTAGATATGGCCCCTGTGTGTAGGAAGCACAGTACTTTTGTTCTGAGCAAGCTCACTGTTCGGACCCCATAGGAAACACAGTAGAGTAGAAGAGTGCTCTTTTCTCAAAAGCAGTGTGTGTTTCTTGTAAGGCGAGCTAGCGTTTGTTTCCCAGTTCTAAATGGAGTTGAATCACATGCAGTTTCTGTTCCTATGAGCAAGAATTGTTTTCTGGGAAGAAGAGTCACTATTGTGCTCCCATTGCCATACACAGTGCAAATAGCACTCGCGTCTGTTCCCAGCAAGTACAGTGTATTGGACTGAAGAGGAGCTACTGTTCATGTCAGTTTCCTAAGCAGAGTTGAACTAATTATGGCCCCTGTGTGTAGGAAGCACAGTTCTTTTGTTCTGAGCAAGCTCATTGTTATGACCCCATATGAACCACAGTAAAATAGAAGACTGCTCTTTTCTCAAAAGCAGAGTGTGTTTCTTGTAAGGCTAGCTAGCGTTTGTTTCCCAGTCCTAAATGGATTTGAATCACATGCAGTTTTTGGTCCTACGAGCAAGAGTTGTTTTCTGGAAAGGAAAGTAACTATTGTGCTCCCATTTACATACACAGTGCAAATAGCACTCGCATCTGTTCCCAGCAAGTACAGTGTATTGGACTGAAGATGAGCTACTGTTCTTGTCAGTTTCCTAAGCAGAGTTGAACTAGATATGGCCCCTGTGTGTAGGAAGCACAGTTCTTTTGTTCTGAGCAAGCTCACTGTTCGGACCCCATAGGAAACACAGTAGAGTAGAAGAGTGCTCTTTTCTCAAAAGCAGTGTGTGTTTCTTGTAAGGCGAGCTAGCGTTTGTTTCCCAGTTCTAAATGGATTTGAATCACATGCAGTTTCTGTTCCTATGAGCAAGAATTGTTTTCTGGGAAGAAGAGTCACTATTGTGCTCCCATTGCCATACACAGTGCAAATAGCACTCGCGTCTGTTCACAGCAAGTACAGTGTATTGGACTGAAGAGGAGCTACTGTTCATGTCAGTTTCCTAAGCAGAGTTGAACTAATTATGGCCCCTGTGTGTAGGAAGCACAGTTCTTTTGTTCTGAGCAAGCTCAGTGTTCGGACACCATAGGAAACACAGTAGAGTAGAAGAGTGCTCTTTTCTCAAAAGCAGAGTGTGTTTCTTGTAAGGTGAGCTAGCGTTTGTTTCCCAGTCTTAAATGGAGTTGAATCACATGCAGTTTCTTGTCCTACGAGCAAGAGTTGTTTTCTGGTAAGAAGAGTCACTATTGCGCTCCCCTTGTCATACACAGTGCAAATAGCACTCGCGTCTGTTCCCAGCAAGTACAGTGTATTGGACTAAAGGGGAGCTACTCTTCTTGTCAGTTTCCTAAGCAGAGTTGAACTAGATATGGCCCGTGTGTGTAGGAAGCACAGTTCTTTTGTTCTGAGCAAGCTCACTGTTCGGACACCATAGGAAACACAGTAGAGTAGAAGAGTGCTCTTTTCTCAAAAGCAGAGTGTGTTTCTTGTAAGGTGAGCTAGCATTTGTTTCCCAATCCTAAATGGAGATGAATCACATGCAGTTTCTTGTCCTACGAGCAAGAGTTGTTTTCTGGTAAGAAGAGTCACTATTGCGCTCCCATTGTCATACACAGGGCAATTAGCACTGGCGTCTCTTCCCAGCATGTACAGTGTATTGGACTGAAGAGGATCTACTGTTCTTGTCAGTTTCCTAAGCAGAATTGAACTAGATATGGCCATGTGTGTAGGAAGCACAGTTTTTTGTTCTGAGCAAGCTCACTCTTCTGGCCCTATAGGAAACAAAGTAGAGTAGAAGAGTGATGGTTTCGAAAAAGCAGAGTGTGTTTCTTGTAAGGCAAGCTAGCATTTGTTTCCCAGTCCTTAATGGAGTTGAATTACATCCTGTTTTTGGTCCTACGAGCAAGAGTTGTTTTCTGGTAATAAAGTCACTGTTGCGCTCCCATTGCCATACACAGTATAAATAGCACTCGCATCTGTTCCCAGCAAGTACAGTGTATTGGACTGAAGCGGAGCTACTGTTCTTGTCAGTTTCCTAATCAGAGTTGAACTAGATATGGCCCGTGTGTGTAGGAAGCACAGTTCTTTTGTTCTGAGCAGGCTCACTGTATGGACCCCATAAGAAACACAGTAGAGTAGAAGACTGCTCTTTTCTCAAAAGCAGAGTGTGTTTCTTGTAAGGCGAGCTAGCGTTTGTTTCCCAGTCCTAAATGGATTTGAATCACATGCAGTTTCTGGTCCTACGAGCAAGAGTTGTTTTCTGGTAAGGAAAGTCACTATTGCGATCCCATTGCCATACACAGTGCAAATAGCACTCGTGTCTGCTCCCAGCAAGTGCAGTGTATTGGACTGAAGAAGAGCTACTGTTCTTGTCAGTTTCCTAAGCAGAGTTGAACTAGATATGGCCCATGTGTGTAGGAAACACAGTTCTTTTGTTCTGAGCAGGCTCACTGTATGGACCCCATAAGAAACACAGTA
Organism: Peromyscus eremicus; assembly: GCF_949786415.1. Taxonomy (NCBI): domain Eukaryota; kingdom Metazoa; phylum Chordata; class Mammalia; order Rodentia; family Cricetidae; genus Peromyscus; species Peromyscus eremicus. Next base: position 151,342 of record NW_026734761.1, read on the forward strand.
GAGTAGAAGACTGCTCTTTTCTCAAAAGCAGAGTGTGTTTCTTGTAAGGCGAGCTAGCGTTTGTTTCCCAATCCTAAATGGAGATGAATCACATGCAGTTTCTTGTCCTACGAGTAAGAGATGTTTTCTGGTAAGAAGAGTCACTATTGCGCTACCATTGTCATACACAGGGCAAATAGCACTGGCGTCTGTTCCCAGCATGTACAGTGTATTTGACTGAAGAGCATCTACTGTTCTTGTCAGTTTCCTAACCTGAGTTGAACTAGATATGGCCCGTGTGTGTAGGAAGCACAGTTCTTTTGTTCTGAGAATGCTCACTGTTCTGGCCTTATAGGAAAGACATTAGAGTAGAAGAGTGCTCCTTTCTCAAAAGCAGAGTGTGTTTCTTGTAAGTCAAGCTAGCATTTGTTTCCCAGTCCTAAATGGAGTTGAATCACATGCAGTTTCTGGTCCTACGAGCAAGAGTTGTTTTCAGGTAAGAAGAGTCACTATTGTGTTCCCATTGTCATAAACGGGGCAAATAGCACTGGCATCTGTGTACAGATGTATTGGACTGAAGACGATCTGCTGTTCTTGTCAGTTTCCTAAGCATAATTGAACTAGATATGGCCCATGTGTGTAGGAAGCACAGTTCTTTTGTTCGGAGCAAGCTCACTGTTCGGATCCCATTGGATACACAGTAGAGTAGAAGAGTGCTCTTTTCTCAAAAGCACAGTGTGTTTCTTGTAAGGCGAACTAGCGTTTGTTTCCCAGTCCTAAATCGAGTTGAATCACATGCAGTTTCTTGTCCTATGAGCAAGAGTTGTTTTCTTGTAAGAAGAGTCACTATTGTGCTCCCATTGTCATACACAGGGCAAATAGCACTTGCGTCTGTTCCCAGCATGTACAGTGTATTGGACTGAAGAGGATCTACTGTTCTTGTCAGTTTCCTAAGCAGAATTGAACTAGATATGGCCGTATTTGTAGGAAGCACAGTTCTTTGTTCTGAGCAAACTCACTGTTCTGGCCATATAGGAAACACAGTAGAGTAGAAGAGTGCTCTTTTCTCAAAAGCAGAGTGTGTTTCCTCTAAGGTGAGCTAGGGTTTGTTTCCGAGTCCTAAATGGAGTTGAATCACATGCAGTTTTTGGTCCTACGAGCAAGAGTTGTTTTCTGGTAATAAAGTCACTATTGCGCTCCCATTGCAATACACAGTGCAAATAGCACTCGCATCTGTTCCCAGCAAGTACAGTGTATTGGACTGAAGCGGAGCTACTCTTCTTGTCAGTTTCCTAAGCAGATTTGAACTAGATATGGCCCGTGTGTGTAGGAAGCACAGTTCTTTTGTTCTGAGCAAGCTCACTGTTCGAACTCCATAGGAAACACAGTAGAGTAGAAGAGTGCTCTTTTCTCAAAAGCACAGTGTCTTTCTTGTAAGGCGAGCTAGTGTTCGTTTCCCAGTCAGAAATGGAGTTGAATCCCATGCAGTTTCTGGTCCTATGAGCAAGAGGTGTTTTCTGGTAAGGAAAGTCACTATTGCGCTCCCATTTCCATACACAGTGCAAATAGCACTCGCGTCTGTTCCCAGCAAGTACAGTGTATTGGACTGAAGCAGAGCTACTGTTCTTGTCAGTTTCCTAAGCAGAGATGAACTAGATATGGCCCGCGTGTGTAAGAAGCACAGTTCTTTTGTTCTGAGCAAGCTCACTGTTCAGACCCCCTAGGAAACACAGTAGAGTAGAAGAGTGCTCTTTTCTCAAAAGCAGAGTGTGTTTCTTGTAAGGCAAGCTAGCATTTGTTTCCCAGTCCTAAATGGAGATGAATCACATGCAGTTTTTGGTCCTCCGACCAAGAGTTGTTTTCTGGTAAGGAAAGTCACTATTGCACTCCCATTTCCATACACAGTGCAAATAGCACTCGCGTCTGTTGCCAGCAATTACAGTGTATTGGACTGAAGCGGAGCTACTGTTCTTGTCAGTTTCCTAAGCAGAGTTGAACTAGATATGGCCCCTGTGTGTAGGAAGTACAGTTCTTTTGTTCTGAGCAAGCTCACTATTTGGACCCCATAGGAAACACAGTAGAGTAGAAGAGCGCTCTGTTCTCAAAATCAGAGAGTCTTTCTTGTAAGGCGAGCTAGTGTTTGTTTCCCAGTCAGAAATGGAGTTGAATGCCATGCAGATTCTTGTCCTATGAGTAAGAGTTGTTTTCTGATAAGAAGAGTCACTATTGTGCTCCTATTGCCATACACAGGGCAAATAGCACTGGCGTCTGTTCCCAGCAAGTACAGTGTATTGGACTGAAGCGGAGCTACTGTTCTTGTCAGTTTCCTAAGCCGAGGTGAACTAGATATGGCCCGTGTGTAGGAAGCACAGTTCTTTTGTTCTGAGCAAGCTCACTGTTCGGACACCATAGGAAACACAGTAGAGTAGAAGAGTGCTCTTTTCTCAAAAGCAGAGTGTGTTTCTTGTAAGGCGAGCTAGTGTTTGTTTCCCAGTTAGAAATGGAGTTGAATCCCATGCAGTTTCTGGTCCTACGAGCAAGAGTTGTTTTCTGGTAAAGAAAGTCACTATGGCGCTCCCATTTCCATACACAGTGCAAATAGCACTCGCGTCTGTTCCCAGCAAGTTCAGTGTATTGGACTGAAGCGTAGCTACTGTTCTTTTCAGTTTCCTAAGCAGAGTTGAACTAGATATGGCCCGTGTGTGTAGGAAGCACAGTTCTTTTGTTCTGAGCAAGCTCATTGTTCGGACCCCATATGAACCACAGTAGAATAGAAGACTGCTCTTTTCTCAAAAGCAGAGTGTGTTTCTTGTAAGGCGAGCTAGCGTTTGTTTCCCAGTCCTAAATGGATTTGAATCACATGCAGTTTCTGGTCCTACGAGCAAGAGTTGTTTTCTGGTAAGGAAAGTCACTATTGCGATCCCATTGCCATACACAGTGCAAATAGCACTCGCGTCTGCTCCCAGCAAGTGCAGTGTATTGGACTGAAGAAGAGCTACTGTTCTTGTCAGTTTCGTAAGCAGAGTTGAACTAGATATGGCCCATGTGTGTAGGAAACACAGTTCTTTTGTTCTGAGCAGGCTCACTGTATGGACCTCATAAGAAACACAGTAGAGTAGAAGACTGCTCTTTTCTCAAAAGCAGAGTGTGTTTCTTGTAAGGCGAGCTAGCGTTTGTTTCCATATCCTAAATGGAGATGAATCACATGCAGTTTCTTGTCCTACGAGTAAGAGATGTTTTCTGGTAAGAAGAGTCACTATTGCGCTACCATTGTCATACACAGGGCAAATAGCACTGGCGTCTGTTCCCAGCATGTACAGTGTATTTGACTGAAGAGCATCTACTGTTCTTGTCAGTTTCCTAAGCTGAGTTGAACTAGATATGGCCCGTGTGTGTAGGAAGCACAGTTCTTTTGTTCTGAGAATGCTCACTGTTCTGGCCTTATAGGAAAGACATTAGAGTAGAAGAGTGCTCCTTTCTCAAAAGCAGAGTGTGTTTCTTGTAAGTCAAGCTAGCATTTGTTTCCCAGTCCTAAATGGAGTTGAATCACATGCAGTTTCTGGTCCTACGAGCAAGAGTTGTTTTCAGGTAAGAAGAGTCACTATTGTGCTTCCATTGTCATAAACGGGGCAAATAGCACTGGCATCTGTGTATAGATGTATTGGACTGAAGACGATCTGCTGTTCTTGTCAGTTTCCTAAGCATAATTGAACTAGATATGGCCCATGTGTGTAGGAAGCACAGTTCTTTTGTTCGGAGCAAGCTCACTGTTCGGATCCCATTGGATACACAGTAGAGTAGAAGAGTGCTCTTTTCTCAAAAGCAGAGTGTGTTTCTTGTAAGGCGAACTAGCGTTTGTTTCCCAGTCCTAAATCGAGTTGAATCACATGCAGTTTCTTGTCCTATGAGCAAGAGTTGTTTTCTTGTAAGAAGAGTCACTATTGTGCTCCCATTGTCATACACAGGGCAAATAGCACTTGCGTCTATTCCCAGCATGTACAGTGTATTGGACTGAAGAGGATCTACTGTTCTTGTCAGTTTCCTAAGCAGAATTGAACTAGATATGGCCGTATTTGTAGGAAGCACAGTTCTTTGTTCTGAGCAAACTCACTGTTCTGGCCATATAGGAAACACAGTAGAGTAGAAGAGTGCTCTTTTCTCAAAAGCAGAGTGTGTTTCCTCTAAGGTGAGCTAGGGTTTGTTTCCGAGTCCTAAATGGAGTTGAATCACATGCAGTTTTTGGTCCTACGAGCAAGAGTTGTTTTCTGGTAATAAAGTCACTATTGCGCTCCCATTGCAATACACAGTGCAAATAGCACTCGCATCTGTTCCCAGCAAGTACAGTGTATTGGACTGAAGCGGAGCTACTCTTCTTGTCAGTTTCCTAAGCAGATTTGAACTAGATATGGCCCGTGTGTGTAGGAAGCACAGTTCTTTTGTTCTGAGCAAGCTCACTGTTCGAACTCCATAGGAAACACAGTAGAGTAGAAGAGTGCTCTTTTCTCAAAAGCACAGTGTCTTTCTTGTAAGGCGAGCTAGTGTTCGTTTCCCAGTCAGAAATGGAGTTGAATCCCATGCAGTTTCTGGTCCTATGAGCAAGAGGTGTTTTCTGGTAAGGAAAGTCACTATTGTGCTCCCATTTCCATACACAGTTCAAATAGCACTCGCGTCTGTTCCCAGCAAGTACAGTGTATTGGACTGAAGCGGAGCTACTGTTCTTGTCAGTTTCCTAAGCAGAGTTGAACTAGATATGGCCCCTGTGTGTAGGAAGCACAGTTCTTTTGTTCTGAGCAAGCTCACTATTTGGACCCAATAGGAAACACAGTAGAGTAGAAGAGTGCTCTTTTCTCAAAATCAGAGAGTCTTTCTTGTAAGGCGAGCTAGTGTTTGTTTCCCAGTCAGAAATGGAGTTGAATCCCATGCAGTTTCTTGTCCTATGAGTAAGAGTTGTTTTCTGATAAGAAGAGACACTATTGTGCTCCTATTGCCATACACAGTGCAAATAGCACTCGTGTCTGTTCCCAGCTAGTACAGTGTATTGGACTAAAGAGGAGCTACCGTTCTTGTAAGTTTCCTAAGCAGAGTTGAACTAGATATGGCCCGTGTGTGTAGGAAGCACAGTTCTTTTGTTCTGAGCAAGCTCACTGTTCGGACCCCATAGGAAACACAGTAGAGTAGAAGACTGCTCTTTTCTCAAAAGCAGAGTGTGTTTCTTGTAAGGCGAGGTAGCATTTGTTTCCAGTCCTAAATGGAGTTGAATCACATCCAGTTTTTGGTCCTACGAGCAAGACTTGTTTTCTGGTAATAAAGTCACTATTGCGCTCCCATTTCCATACACAGTGCAATTAGCACTCGTGTCTGTTCCCAGCAAGTACAGTGTATTGGACTGAAGCGTAGCTACTGTTCTTGTCAGTTTCCTAAGCAGAGTTGAACAAGATAAGGCCCCTGTGTGTAGGAAGCACAGTTCTTTTGTTCTGAGCAAGCTCACTCTTCGGAACACATAGGAAACACAGTAGAGTAGAAGAGTGCTCTTTTCTCAAAATCAGAGTGTCTTTCTTGTAAGGCGAGCTAGTGTTTGTTTCCCAGTCAGAAATGGAGTTGAATCCCATGCAGTTTCTTGTCCTATGAGTAAGAGTTGTTTTCTGATAAGAAGAGTCACTATTGTGCTCCTATTGCCATACACAGGGCAAATAGCACTCGCGTCTGTTCCCAGCTACTACACTGTATTTGACTGAAGAGGAGCTACCGTTCTTGTCAGTTTCCTAAGCAGAGTTGAACTAGATATGGCCCGTGTGTGTAGGAAGCACAGTTCTTTTGTGAGCAAGCTCACTGTTCGGACCCCATAGGAAACACAGTAGAGTAGAAGACTGCTCTTTTCTCAAAAGCAGAGTGTGTTTCTTGTAAGGCGAGGTAGCATTTGTTTCCAGTCCTAAATGGAGTTGAATCACATCCAGTTTTTGGTCCTACGAGCAAGAGTTGTTTTCTGGTAATAAAGTCACTATTGCGCTCCCATTTCCATACACAGTGCAAATAGCACTCGTGTCTGTTCCCAGCAAGTACAGTGTATTGGACTGAAGTGTAGCTACTGTTCTTGTCAGTTTCCTAAGCAGAGTTGAACTAGATAAGGCCCCTGTGTGTAGGAAGCACAGTTCTTTTGTTCTGAGCAAGCTCAATGTTCGGACCCCATAGGAAACACAGTAGAGTAGAAGAGTGCTCTTTTCTCATTATCAGAGTGTCTTTCTTGTAAGGCGAGCTAGTGTTTGTTTCCCAGTCAGAAATGGAGTTGAATCCCATGCAGTTTCTGGTCCTATGAGCAAGAGTTGTTTTCTGATAAGAAGAGACACTATTGTGCTCCTATTGCCATACACAGTGCAAATAGCACTGGCGTCTGTTCCCAGCAAGTACAGTGTATTGGACTGAAGAGGAGCTACTGTTCTCGTCAGTTTCCTAAGCAGAGTTGAACTACATATGATCCTTGTGTGAAGGAGGCACAGTTCTTTTGTCCTGAGCAAAATCACTGTTCGGACCACTTCGGAAACACAGTAGAGTAGAAGACTGCTCTTTTCTCAAAAGCAGAGTGTGTTTCTTGTAAGGCGAGGTAGCATTTGTTTCCCAGTCTTAAATGGAGCTGAATCACATGCAGTTTCTGGTCCTACGAGCAAGAGTTGTTTTCTGGTAAGGAAAGTCACTATTGTGCTCCCATTTCCATACACAGTGCAAATAGCACTCGCGACTGTTCCCAGCAATTACAGTGTATTGGACTGAAGTGGAGCTACTGTTCTTGTCAGTTTCCTAAGCAGAGTTGAACTAGATATGGCCCCTGTGTGTAGGAAGCACAGTTCTTTTGTTCTGAGCAAGCTCACTATTTGGACCCAATAGGAAACACAGTAGAGTAGAAGAGTGCTCTTTTCTCAAAATCAGAAAGTCTTTCTTGTAAGGCGAGCTGGTTTTGTTTCCCAGTCAGAAATCGAGTTGAATCCCATGCAGTTTCTTGTCCTATGAGTAAGAGTTGTTTTCTGATAAGAAGAGTCATTATTGTGCTCCTATTGCCATACACAGTGCAAATAGCACTCGTGTCTGTTCCCAGCAAGTACCGTGTATTGGACTGAAGAGGAGCTACCGTTCTTGTCAGTTTCCTAAGCAGAGTTGAACTACATATGGTCCATGTGTGTAGGAGGCACAGTTCTTTTGTTCTGAGCAAACTCACTGTTCGGACCCCATAGGAAACACAGTAGAGTAGAAGAGTGCTCTTTTCTCAAAATCAGAGTGTGTTTCTTGTAAGGCGAGCTAGCGTTTGTTTCCCAGTCCTAAATGGAGTTGAATCACATGCAGTTTTTGGTCCTACGAGCAAGAGTTGTTTTCTGGTAATAAAGTCACTGTTGCGCTCCCATTGCATAACACAGTGCAAATAGCACTCGCATCTGTTCCCAGCAAGTACAGTGTATTGGACTGAAGCGGAGCTACTGTTCTTGTCAGTTTCCTAAGCAGAGTTGAACTAGATATGGCCCGTGTGTGTAGGAAGCCCAGTTCTTTTGTTCTGAGCAAGCTCACTGTTCGGACCCCATAGGATACACAGTCAAGTAGAAGAGTGCTCTTTTCTCAAAGGCAGAGTGTGTTTCTTGTTAGGCGAGCTAGCGTTTGTTTCCCAGTCCTAAACGGAGTTGAATCACATGCAGATTCTTGTCTGATGAGCAAGAGTTGTTTTCTGGTAAGAAGAGTCACTATTCCGCTCCCATTGTCATACACAAGGCAAATAGCACTGGCGTCTGTTCCCAGCATGTACAGTGTATTGGACTGAACAGGAGCTACTGTTCTTTTCAGTTTCCTAAGCAGAATTGAACTAGATATGGCAGTATTTGTAGGAAGCACAGTTCTTTTGGTCTGAGCAAGCTCACTCTTCTGGCCCTATAAGTAACACAGTACAGTAGAAGAGTGCTCTTTTCTCAAAAGCAGAGTGTGTTTCTTGTAAGGCGAGCTAGCGTTTGTTTCCCATTCCTAAATGGAGTTGAATCACATGCAGTTTTTGGTCCTACGAGCAAGAGTTGTTTTCTGGTAATAAAGTCACTATTGCGCTCCCATTTCCATACACAGTGCAAATATCACTCGCGTCTGTTCCCAGCAAGTACAGTGTATTGGACTGAAGCGTAGCTACTGTTCTTGTCAGTTTCCTAAGCAGAGTTGAACTAGATATGGCCCCTGTGTGTAGGAAGCACAGTTCTTTTGTTCTGAGCAAGCTCACTATTCGGACCCCAAAGGAAACACAGTAGAGTAGAAGAGTGCTCTTTTCTAAAAATCAGAGTGTCTTTCTTGTAAGGCGAGCTAGTGTTTGTTTCCCAGTCAGAAATGGAGTTGAATCCCATGCAGTTTCTTGTCCTATGAGTAAGAGTTGTTTTCTGATAAGAAGAGACACTATTGTGCTCCTATTGCCATACACAGTGCAAATAGCACTGGCGTCTGTTCCCAGCAAGTACAGTGTATTGGACTGAAGAGGAGCTACTGTTCTTCTCATTTTCCTAAGCAGAGTTGAACTACATATGGTCCGTGTGTGTAGGAAGCACATTTCTTTTGTTCTGAGCAAGCTCACTGTTCGGACCCCATAGGAAACACAGTAGAGTAGAAGAGTGCTCTTTTCTCATAAGCAGAGTGTGTTTCTTGTAAGGCGAGCTAGCATTTGTTTCCCAGTCCTAAATGGGGCTGAATCACATGCAGATTCTGGTCCTACCAGCAAGAGTTGTTTTCTGGTAAGGAAAGTCACTATTGTGCTCCCATTGCCATACACAGTGCCAATAGCACTCGCGTCTGTTCCCAGCAAGTACAGTGTATAGGACTGAAGAGGAGCTACTGTTCTTGTCAGTTTCCTAAGCAGAGTTGAACTAGATATGGCCCGTGTGTGTAGGAAGCACAGTTCTTTTGTTCTGAGCAAGCTCACTGTTCGGACCCCATAGGAAACACAGTAGAGTAGAAGACTGCTCTTTTCTCAAAAGCAGAGTGTGTTTCTTGTAAGGCGAGCTAGCGTTTGTTTCCCAGTTCTAAATGGAGTTGAATCACATGCAGTTTTTGGTCCTGCGAGCAAGAGTTGTTTTCTGGTAATAAAGTCACTGTTGCGCTCCCATTGCCATACACAGTGTAAATAGCACTCGCATCTGTTCCCAGCAAGTACAGTGTATTGGACTGAAGCGAAGCTACTGTTCTTCTCAGTTTGCTAAGCAGAGTTGAACTAGATATGGCCCCTGTGTGTAGGAAGCACAGTTCTTTTGTTCTGAGCAAGCTCACTATTCGGACCCTATAGGAAACACAGTAGAGTAGAAGAGTGCTCTTTTCTCAAAAGCAGAGTGTGTTTCTTGTAAGGCGAGCTAGTGTTTGTTTCCCAGTCAGAAATGGAGTTGAATCCCATGCAGTTTCTGGTCCTACGAGGAAGAGGTGTTTTCTGGTAAGGAAAGTCACTATTGCGCTCCAATTTCCATACACAGTGCAAATAGCACTCGCGTCTGTTCCCAGCAAGTACAGTGTATTGGACTGAAGCGGAGCTACTGTTCTTGTCAGTTTCCTAAGCAGAGATGAACTAGATAAGGCCCGTGTGTGTAGGAAGCACAGTACTTTTGTTCTGAGCAAGCTCACTGTTCAGACCCCATAGAAAACACAGTAGAGTAGAAGAGTGCTCTTTTCTCAAAAGCAGAGTGTGTTTTTTGTAAGGCGAGATAGCGTTTGTTTCCCAGTCCTAAATGGAGTTGAATCACATGCACTTTCTTGTCCTACGACCAAGAGTTGTTTTCTGGTAAGGAAAGTCACTATTGCGCTCCCATTTACATACACAGTGCAAATAGCGCTCGCGTCTGTTCCCAGCAAGTACAGTGTATTGGACTGAAGCGTAGCTACTGTTCTTTTCAGTTTCCTAAGCAGAGTTGAACTAGATATGGCCCCTGTGTGTAGGAAGCACAGTTCTTTTGTTCTGAGCAAGCTCACTATTCGGACCCCATAGGAAACACAGTAAAGTAGAACAGTGCTCTTTTCTCAAAATCAGAGTGTCTTTCTTGTAAGGCGAGCTAGTGTTTGTTTCCCAGTCAGAAATGGAGTTGAATCCCATGCAGTTTCTGGTCCTATGAGCAAGAGTTGTTTTCTGATAAGAAGGGTCACTATTGTCTCCTATTGCCATACACAGTGAAAAAAGCACTCGCCTCTGTTCCCAGCAAGTACAGTGTATTGGACTGAAGAGGAGCTACTGTTCTTGTCAGTTTCCTAAGCACAGTTGAACTACATATGGTCCGTGTGTGTAGGAAGCACATTTCTTTTGTTCTGAGCAAGCTCACTGTTCGGACCCCATGGGAAACACAGTAGTGTAGACGAGTGCTCTTTACTCAAAAGCAGAGTGTGTTTCTTGTAAGGCGAGCTAGCATTTGTTTCCCGTCCTACATGGAGCTGAATCACATGCAGTTTCTGGTCCTACGAGCAAGAGTTGTTTTCTGGTAAGGAAAGTCACTATTGCGCTCCCATTGCCATACACAGTGCAAATAGCACTCGCGTCTGTTCCCAGCAAGTACAGTGTATTGGACTGAAGAGGAGCTACTGTTCTTGTCAGTTTCCTAAGCAGAGTTGAACTAGATATGGCCCGTGTGTGTAGGAAGCACAGTTCTTTTGTTCTGAGCAAGCTCAATGTTCGGACCCCATAGGAAACACAGTAGAGTAGAAGAGTGCTCTTTTCTCAAAAGCAGAGTGTGTTTCTTGTAAGGCGAGCTAGCGTTTGTTTCCCAGTCCTAAATGGAGTTGTATCACATGCAGTTTTTGTTCCTACGAGCAAGAGTTGTTTTCTGGTAATAAAGTCACTGTTGCGCTCCAATTGCCATACACAGTGCAAATAGCACTCGCATCTGTTCCCAGCAAGTACAGTGTATTGGACTGAAGCGGAGCTACTGTTCTTGTCAGTTTCCTAAGCAGAGTTGAACTAGATATGGCCCCTGTGTGTAGGAAGCACAGTTCTTTTGTTCTGAGCAAGCTCACTGTTCGGACCCCATAGGATACACAGTCGAGTAGAAGAGTGCTCTTTTCTCAAAAGCAGAGTGTGTTTCTTGTTAGGCGAGCTAGCGTTTGTTTCCCAGTCCTAAATGGAGTTGAATCACATGCAGTTTCTTGTCCTACGAGCAAGAGTTGTTTTCTGGTAAGAAGAGTCACTATTGTGCTCCCATTGTCATACACAGGGCAAATAGCACTGGCGTCTTTTCCCAGCATGTACAGTGTATTGGACTGAACAGGAGCTACTGTTCTTTTCAGTTTCCTAAGCAGAATTGAACTAGATATGGCAGTATTTGTATGAAGCACAGTTCTTTTGTTCTGAGCAAGCTCACTGTTCTGGCCCTATAGGAAACACAGTAGAGTAGAAGAGTGCTCTTTTCTCAAAAGCAGAGTGTGTTTTTTGTAAGGCGAGCTAGCGTTTGTTTCCCAGTCCTAAATGGAGTTGAATCACATGCAGTTTTTGGTCCTACGAGCAAGAGTTGTTTTCTGGTAATAAAGTCACTGTTGCGCTCCCATTGCCATACACAGTGCAAATAGCACTCGCATCTGTTCCCAGCAAGTACAGTGTATTGGACTGAAGCGGAGCTACTGTTCTTGTCAGTTTCCTAAGCAGAGTTGAACTAGATATGGCCCGTGTGTGTAGGAAGCCCAGTTCTTTTGTTCTGAGCAAGCTCACTGTTCGGACCCCATAGGATACACAGTCGAGTAGAAGAGTGCTCTTTTCTCAAAGGCAGAGTGTGTTTCTTGTTAGGCGAGCTAGCGTTTGTTTCCCAGTCCTAAACGGAGTTGAATCACATGCAGTTTCTGGTCCGATGAGCAAGAGTTGTTTTCTGGTAAGAAGAGTCACTATTCCGCTCCCATTGTCATACACAAGGCAAATAGCACTGGCGTCTGTTCCCAGCATGTACAGTGTATTGGACTGAACAGGAGCTACTGTTCTTTTCAGTTTCCTAAGCAGAATTGAACTAGATATGGCAGTATTTGTAGGAAGCACAGTTCTTTTGGTCTGAGCAAGCTCACTCTTCTGGCCCTATAAGAAACACAGTACAGTAGAAGAGTGCTCTTTTCTCAAAAGCAGAGTGTGTTTCTTGTAAGGCGAGCTAGCGTTTGTTTCCCATTCCTAAATGGAGTTGAATCACATGCAGTTTTTGGTCCTACGAGCAAGAGTTGTTTTCTGGTAATAAAGTCACTATTGCGCTCCCATTTCCATACACAGTGCAAATATCACTCGCGTCTGTTCCCAGCAAGTACAGTGTATTGGACTGAAGCGTAGCTACTGTTCTTGTCAGTTTCCTAAGCAGAGTTGAACTAGATATGGCCCCTGTGTGTAGGAAGCACAGTTCTTTTGTTCTGAGCAAGCTCACTATTCGGACCCCAAAGGAAACACAGTAGAGTAGAAGAGTGCTCTTTTCTAAAAATCAGAGTGTCTTTCTTGTAAGGCGAGCTAGTGTTTGTTTCCCAGTCAGAAATGGAGTTGAATCCCATGCAGTTTCTGGTCCTATGAGCAAGAGTTGTTTTCTGATAAGAAGAGACACTATTGTGCTCCTATTGCCATACACAGTGCAAATAGCACTGGCGTCTATTCGCAGCAAGTACAGTGTATTGGACTGAAGAGGAGCTACTGTTCTTCTCATTTTCCTAAGCAGAGTTGAACTACATATGGTCCGTGTGTGTAGGAAGCACATTTCTTTTGTTCTGAGCAAGCTCACTGTTCGGACCCCATAGGAAACACAGTAGAGTAGAAGAGTGCTCTTTTCTCATAAGCAGAGTGTGTTTCTTGTAAGGCGAGCTAGCATTTGTTTCCCAGTCCTAAATGGGGCTGAATCACATGCAGATTCTGGTCCTACCAGCAAGAGTTGTTTTCTGGTAAGGAAAGTCACTATTGTGCTCCCATTGCCATACACAGTGCCAATAGCACTCGCGTCTGTTCCCAGCAAGTACAGTGTATTGGACTGAAGAGGAGCTACTGTTCTTGTCAGTTTCCTAAGCAGAGTTGAACTAGATATGGCCCGTGTGTGTAGGAAGCACAGTTCTTTTGTTCTGAGCAAGCTCACTGTTCGGACCCCATAGGAAACACAGTAGAGTAGAAGACTGCTCTTTTCTCAAAAGCAGAGTGTGTTTCTTGTAAGGCGAGCTAGCGTTTGTTTCCCAGTTCTAAATGGAGTTGAATCACAGGCAGTTTTTGGTCCTGCGAGCAAGAGTTGTTTTCTGGTAATAAAGTCACTGTTGCGCTCCCTTTGCCATACACAGTGTAAATAGCACTCGCATCTGTTCCCAGCAAGTACAGTGTATTGGACTGAAGCGAAGCTACTGTTCTTCTCAGTTTGCTAAGCAGAGTTGAACTAGATATGGCCCCTGTGTGTAGGAAGCACAGTTCTTTTGTTCTGAGCAAGCTCACTATTCGGACCCTATAGGAAACACAGTAGAGTAGAAGAGTGCTCTTTTCTCAAAAGCAGAGTGTGTTTCTTGTAAGGCGAGCTAGTGTTTGTTTCCCAGTCAGAAATGGAGTTGAATCCCATGCAGTTTCTGGTCCTACGAGGAAGAGGTGTTTTCTGGTAAGGAAAGTCACTATTGCGCTCCAATTTCCATACACAGTGCAAATAGCACTCGTGTCTGTTCCCAGCAAGTACAGTGTATTGGACTGAAGCGGAGCTACTGTTCTTGTCAGTTTCCTAAGCAGAGATGAACTAGATAAGGCCCGTGTGTGTAGGAAGCACAGTACTTTTGTTCTGAGCAAGCTCACTGTTCAGACCCCATAGAAAACACAGTAGAGTAGAAGAGTGCTCTTTTCTCAAAAGCAGAGTGTGTTTTTTGTAAGGCGAGATAGCGTTTGTTTCCCAGTCCTAAATGGAGTTGAATCACATGCACTTTCTTGTCCTACGACCAAGAGTTGTTTTCTGGTAAGGAAAGTCACTATTGCGCTCCCATTTACATACACAGTGCAAATAGCGCTCGCGTCTGTTCCCAGCAAGTACAGTGTATTGGACTGAAGCGTAGCTACTGTTCTTTTCAGTTTCCTAAGCAGAGTTGAACTAGATATGGCCCCTGTGTGTAGGAAGCACAGTTCTTTTGTTCTGAGCAAGCTCACTATTCGGACCCCATAGGAAACACAGTAAAGTAGAACAGTGCTCTTTTCTCAAAATCAGAGTATCTTTCTTGTAAGGCGAGCTAGTGTTTGTTTCCCAGTCAGAAATGGAGTTGAATCCCATGCAGTTTCTGGTCCTATGAGCAAGAGTTGTTTTCTGATAAGAAGGGTCACTATTGTCTCCTATTGCCATACACAGTGCAAAAAGCACTCGCCTCTGTTCCCAGCAAGTACAGTGTATTGGACTGAAGAGGAGCTACTGTTCTTGTCAGTTTCCTAAGCACAGTTGAACTACATATGGTCCGTGTATGTAGGAAGCACATTTCTTTTGTTCTGAGCAAGCTCACTGTTCGGACCCCATGGGAAACACAGTAGTGTAGACGAGTGCTCTTTACTCAAAAGCAGAGTGTGTTTCTTGTAAGGCGAGCTAGCATTTGTTTCCCGTCCTACATGGAGCTGAATCACATGCAGTTTCTGGTCCTACGAGCAAGAGTTGTTTTCTGGTAAGGAAAGTCACTATTGCGCTCCCATTGCCATACACAGTGCAAATAGCACTCGCGTCTGTTCCCAGCAAGTACAGTGTATTGGACTGAAGAGGAGCTACTGTTCTTGTCAGTTTCCTAAGCAGAGTTGAACTAGATATGGCCCGTGTGTGTAGGAAGCACAGTTCTTTTGTTCTGAGCAAGCTCAATGTTCGGACCCCATAGGAAACACAGTAGAGTAGAAGAGTGCTCTTTTCTCAAAAGCAGAGTGTGTTTCTTGTAAGGCGAGCTAGCGTTTGTTTCCCAGTCCTAAATGGAGTTGTATCACATGCAGTTTTTGTTCCTACGAGCAAGAGTTGTTTTCTGGTAATAAAGTCACTGTTGCGCTCCAATTGCCATACACAGTGCAAATAGCACTCGCATCTGTTCCCAGCAAGTACAGTGTATTGGACTGAAGCGGAGCTACTGTTCTTGTCAGTTTCCTAAGCAGAGTTGAACTAGATATGGCCCCTGTGTGTAGGAAGCACAGTTCTTTTGTTCTGAGCAAGCTCACTGTTCGGACCCCATAGGATACACAGTCGAGTAGAAGAGTGCTCTTTTCTCAAAAGCAGAGTGTGTTTCTTGTTAGGCGAGCTAGCGTTTGTTTCCCAGTCCTAAATGGAGTTGAATCACATGCAGTTTCTTGTCCTACGAGCAAGAGTTGTTTTCTGGTAAGAAGAGTCACTATTGTGCTCCCATTGTCATACACAGGGCAAATAGCACTGGCGTCTTTTCCCAGCATGTACAGTGTATTGGACTGAACAGGAGCTACTGTTCTTTTCAGTTTCCTAAGCAGAATTGAACTAGATATGGCAGTATTTGTATGAAGCACAGTTCTTTTGTTCTGAGCAAGCTCACTGTTCTGGCCCTATAGGAAACACAGTAGAGTAGAAGAGTGCTCTTTTCTCAAAAGCAGAGTGTGTTTTTTGTAAGGCGAGCTAGCGTTTGTTTCCCAGTCCTAAATGGAGTTGAATCACATGCAGTTTTTGGTCCTACGACCAAGAGTTGTTTTCTGGTAAGGAAAGTCACTATTGCGCTCCCATTGTCATACACAGGGCAAATAGCTCTGGCATCTGTTCACAGCATGTACAGTGTATTGGACTGAACAGGAGCTACTGTTCTTTTCAGTTTCCTAAGCAGAGTTGAACTAGATATGGCCCGTGTGTGTAGGAAGCACAGTTCTTTTGTTCTGATAAAGCTCACTGTTCAGACCCCTAGGAAACACAGTAGAGTAGAAGAGTGCTCTTTTCTCAAAAGCAGAGTGTGTTTTTTGTAAGGCGAGCTAGCGTTTGTTTCCCAGTCCTAAATGGATTTGAATCACATGCATTTTTTTGTCCTCCGAGCAAGAGGTGTTTTCTGGTTAGGAAAGTCACTATTGCGCTCCCATTTACATACACAGTGCAAATGGCACTCGCGTCTGTTCCCAGCAAGTACAGTGTATTGGACTGAAGCGTAGCTACTGTTCTTGTCATTTCCTAAGCAGAGTTGAACTAGATATGGCCCCTGTGTGTAGGAAGCACAGTTCTTTTGTTCTGAGCAAGCTCACTATTTGGACTCCATAGGAAACACAGTAGAGTAGAAGAGTGCTCTTTTCTCAAAGCAGAGTGTGTTTCTTGTAAGGAGAGCTAGCGTTTCTTTCCCAGTCCTAAATGGAGTTGAATCACATCCAGTTTTTGGTCCTACGAGGAAGAGTTGTTTTCTGGTAAGAAGAGTCACTATTGTGCTCCCATTGTCATACAAAGGGCAAATAGTCCTGGCGTCTGTTCCCAGCATGTACAGTGTATTGGACTGAAGAGGAGCTACTGTTCTTGTCAGTTTCCTAAGCAGAGTATAACTAGATATGGCCCCTGTGTGTAGGAAGCACAGTTCTTTTGTTCTGAGCAAGCTCACTGTTCGGACCCCTTAGGAAACACAGTAGAGTAGAAGAGTGCTCTTTTCTGAAAATCAGAGAGTCTTTCTTGTAAGGCGAGCTAGTGTTTGTTTCCCAGTCAGAAATGGAGTTGAATCCCATGCAGTTTCTTGTCCTATGAGTAAGAGTTGTTTTCTGATAAGAAGAGTCACTATTGTGCTCCTATTGTCATACACAGTGCAAATAGCACTCGCGTCTGTTCCCAGCTAGTACAGTGTATTGGACTGAAGAGGAGCTACCGTTCTTGTCAGATTCCTAAGCAGAGTTGAACTAGATATGGCCCGTGTGTTTAGGAAGCCCAGTTCTTTTGTTCTGAGCAAGCTCACTGTTCGGACCCCATAGGATACACAGTCGAGTAGAACAGTGCTCTTTTCTCAAAAGCAGAGTGTGTTTCTTGTAAGGCGAGCTAGTGTTTGTTTCCCAGTCAGAAATGGAGTTGAATCCCATGCAGTTTCTGGTCTTATGAGCAAGAGTTGTTTTCTGATAAGAAGAGACACTATTGTGCTCCTATTGCCATACACAGTGCAAATAGCACTGGCGTCTGTTCCCAGCAAGTACAGTGTATTGGACTGAAGAGGATCTACTGTTCTTGTCAGTTTCTAAAGCAGAGTTGAACTACATATGGTCCGTGTGTGTAGGAAGCACAGTTCTTTTGTTCTGAGCAAGCTCACTGTTCGGACCCCATAGGAAACACAGTAGAGTAGAAGAGTGCTCTTTTCTCAAAAGCAGAGTGTGTTTCTTGTAAGGCGAGCTAGCATTTGTTTCCCAGTCCTAAATGGAGCTGAATCACATGCAGTTTCTGGTCCTATGAGCAAGAGTTGTTTTCTGGTAAGGAAAGTCACTATTGTGCTCCCATTGCCATACACAGTGCCAATAGCACTCGCGTCTGTTCCCAGCAAGTACAGTGTATTGGACTGAAGCAGAGCTACTGTTCTTGTCAGTTTCCTAAGCAGAGATGAAGTAGATAAGGCCCGTGTGTGTAGGAAGCACAGTACTTTTGTTCTGAGCAAGCTCACAGTTCAGACCCCCTAGAAAACACAGTAGAGTAGAAGAGTGCTCTTTTTTCAAAAGCAGAGTGTGTTTTTTGTAAGGCGAGATAGCGTTTGTTTCCCAGTCCTAAATGGAGTCGAATCACATGCACTTTCTTGTCCTACGACCAAGAGTTGTTTTCTGGTAAGGAAAGTCACTATTGTGCTCCCATTTACATACACAGTGCAAATAGCACTCGCGTCTGTTCCCAGCAAGTACAGTGTATTGGACTGAAGAGGAGCTACTGTTCTTGTCAGTTTCCTAAGCAGAGTTGAACTAGATATGGCCCGTGTGTGTAGGAAGCACAGTTCTTTTGTTCTGAGCATGATCACTATTCGGACCCCATTGGAAACACAGTAAAGTAGATGAGTGCTCTTTTCTCAAAATCAGAGTGTCTTTCTTGTAAGGCGAGCAGGTGTTTGTTTCCCAGGCAGAAATGGAGTAGAATCCCATGCAGTTTCTGATCCTATGAGCAAGAGTTGTTTTCTGATAAGAAGGGTCACTATTGTCTCCTATTGCCATACACAGTGCAAATAGCACTCGCCTCTGTTCCCAGCAAGTACAGTGTATTGGACTGAAGAGGAGCTACTGTTCTTGTCAGTTTCCTAAGCAGAGTTGAACTACATATGGTCCGTGTGTGTAGGATGCACAGTTCTTTTGTTCTGAGCAAGCTCACTGTTCGGACCCCATAGGAAACACAGTAGAGTAGAAGACTGCTCTTTTCTCAAAAGCAGAGTGTGTTTCTTGTAAGGCGAGCTAGCGTTTGTTTCCCAGTCCTAAATGGAGTTGAATCACATGCAGTTTTTGTTCCTACGAGCAAGAGTTGTTCTCTGGTAATAAAGTAACTGTTGCGCTCCAATTGCCATACACAGTGTAAATAGCACTCGCATCTGTTCCCAGCAAGTACAGTGTATTGAACTGAAGGGGAGCTACTGTTCTTGTCAGTTCCTTAAGCAGAGTTGAACTAGATATGGCTCCTGTGTGTAGGAAGCACAGTTCTTTTGTTCTGAGCAAGCTCACTGTTCGGACCCCATAGGATACACAGTCGAGTAGAAGAGTGCTCTTTACTCAAAAGCAGAGTGTTTCTTGTTAGGCGAGCTAGCGTTTGTTTCCCAGTCCTAAATGGAGTTGAATCACATGCAGTTTCTTGTCCTACGAGCAAGAGTTGTTTTCTGGTAATAAGAGTCACTATTGTGCTCCCGTTGTCATACAAAGGGCAAATAGCACTGGCGTCTGTTCCCAGAATGTACCGTGTATTCGACTGAACAGGAGCTACTGTTCTTTTCAGTTTCCTAAGCAGAATTGAACTAGATATGGCAGTATTTGTATGAAGCACAGTTCTTTTGTTCTGAGCAAGCTCACTGTTCTGGCTCTATAGGAAACACAGTAGAGTAGAAGAGTGCTCTTTTCTCAAAAGCAGAGTGTGTTTTTTGTAAGGCGAGATAGCGTTTGTTTCCCAGTCCTAAATGGAGTTGAATCACATGCAGTTTTAGGTCCTATGTCCAAGAGTTGTTTTCTGTTAAGGAAAGTCACTATTGCGCTCCCATTGTCATACACAGGGCAAATAGCTCTGGCATCTGTTCACAGCATGTACAGTGTATTGGACTGAACAGGAGCTACTGTTCTTTTCAGTTTCCTAAGCAGAATTGAACTAGATATGGCAGTATTTGTAGGAAGCACAGTTCTTTTGTTCTGAGGAAGCTCACTCTGCTGGCCCTATAGTAAACACAGTAGAGTAGAAGAGTGCTCTTTTCTCAAAAGCAGAGTGTGTTTCTTGTAAGGCGAGCTACCGTTTGTTTCCCAGTCCTAAATGGAGTTGAATCACATGCAGTTTTTGGCCCTACAACCAAGAGTTGTGTTCTGGTAATAAAGTCACTATTGCGCTCCCATTGCCATACACAGTGCAAATAGCATTCGCATCTGTTCCCAGCAAGTACAGTGTATTGGACTGAAGCAGAGCTACTGTTCTTGTCAGTTTACTAAGCAGATTTGAACTAAATATGGCCCGTGTGTGTAGGAAGCACAGTTCTTTTGTTCTGAGCAAGCCCACTGTTCCAACCCCATAGGAAACACAGTAGAGTAGAAGAGTGCTCTTTTCTCAAAAGCAGAGTGTGTTTTTTGTAAGGCGAGCTAGCGTTTGTTTCCCAGTCCTAAATGGATTTGAATCACATGCAGTTTTTTGTCCTACGAGCAAGAGGTGTTTTCTGGTAAGGAAAGTCACTTTTGCGCTCCCATTTACATACACAGTGCAAATGGCACTCGCGTCTGTTCCCAGCAAGTACAGTGTATTTGACTGAAGCGTAGCTACTGTTCTTGTCAGTTTCCTAAGCAGAGTTGAACTATATATGGCCCCTGTTTGTAGGAAGCACAGTTCTTTTGTTCTGAGCAAGCTCACTATTTGGACCCCATAGAAAACACAGTAGAGTAGAAGAGTGCTCTTTTCTCAAAGCAGAGTGTGTTTCTTGTAAGGAGAGCTAGCGTTTGTTTCCCAGTCCTAAATGGAGTTGAATCACATCCAGTTTTTGGTCCTACGAGCAAGATTTGTTTTCTGGTAAGAAGAGTCACTATTGTGCTCCCATTGTGATACAAAGGTCAAATAGCCCTGGCGTCTGTTCCCAGCATGTACAGTGTATTGGACTGAAGAGGAGCTACTGTTCTTGTCTGTTTCCTAAGCCGAGTATAACTAGATATGGCCCCTGTGTGTAGGAAGCACAGTTCTTTTGTTCTGAGCAAGCTCACTGTTCTGGCCCTATAGGAAACACAGTAGAGTAGAAGAGTGCTCTTTTCTCAAAAGCAGAGTGTGTTTTTTGTAAGGCGAGCTAGCGTTTGTTTCCTAGTCCTAAATGGAGTTGAATCACATGCAGTTTTTGGTCCTACGACCAAGAGTTGTTTTCTGGTAAGGAAAGTCACTATTGCGCTCCCATTTACATACACAGTGCAAATAGCACTCGCGTCTGTTCCCAGCAAGTACAATGTATTGGACTGAAGCGGAGCTACTGTTCTTGTCAGTTTCCTAAGCAGACTTGAACGAGATATGTCCCGTGTGTGTAGGAATCACAGTTCTTTTTTTCTGATCAAGCTCACTATACGGAATCCATAGGAAACACAGTAGAGTAGAAGAGTGCTCTTTTCTCACAATCAGAGAGTCTTTCTTGTAAGGCGAGCTAGTGTTTGTTTCCCAGTCAGAAATGGAGTTGAATCCCATGCAGTTTCTTGTCCTATGAGTAATAGTTGTTTTCTGATAAGAAGAGTCACTATTGTGCTCCTATTGCCATACACAGTGCAAATAGCACTCGCGTCTTTTCCCAGCTACTACAGTGTATTGGACTATTGAGGATCTACTGTTCTTGTCAGTTTCCTAAGCAGAATTGAACTAGATATGGCCGTATCTTTAGGAAGCAAAGTTCTTTTGTTCTGAGCAAACTCACTGTTCTGTCCCTATAGGAAACACAGTAGAGTAGAAGAGTGCTCTTTTCTCAAAAGGAGAGTTTGTTTCTTGTAATGCGAACTAGTGTTTGTTTCCCAGTCAGAAATGGAGTTGAATCCCATGCAGTTTCTGGTCCTACGAGCAAGAGTTGTTTTCTGGTAAGGAAAGTCACTATTGCGCTCCCAGTGCCATACACAGTGCAAATAGCACTCCCGTCTGTTCCCAGCAAGTACAGTGTATTGGACTGAAGAGGAGCTACTGTTCTTGTCATTTCCAAAGCAGAGTTGAACTAGATATGGCCCGTGAGTGAGTGGAAGCACAGTTCTTTTGTTATGAGCAAGCTCAATGTTCGGGACCCATAGGAAACACACTAGAGTAGAAGACTGCTTTTTTCTAAAAGCAGAGTGTGTTTCTTGTAAGGCGAGCTGGTGTTTGTTTTCCAGTCAGAAATGGAGTTGAATCCCATGCAGTTTCTGGTCCTACGAACAAGAGGTGTTTTATGGTAAGGAAAGTCACTATTGCGCTCCCATTTCCATACACAGTGCAAATAGCACTCGCGTCTGTTCTTAGCATGTACAGTGTATTGGACTGAAGAGGAGCTACTGTTCTTGTCAGTTTCCTAAGCAGTATGAACTAGATATGGCCCGTGTGTGTAGGAAGCACAGTTCTTTTGTTCTGAGCAAACTCACTGGTCAGACCCCCTAGGAAACACAGTAGAGTAGAAGAGTGATCTTTTCTCAAAAGCAGAGTGTGTTTCTTGTAAGGCGAGCCAGTATTTGTTTCCCAGTCCTAAATGGAGTTGAATCACATGCAGTTTCTTGTACTACGAGCGAGAGTTGTTTTCTGGTAAGAAGAGTCACTATTGCGCTCCCATTGTGATACTAGCGCAAATAGCACTGGCGTCTGTTCCCAGCATGTACAGTGTATTGGACTGAAGATGAGCTACTGTTCTTGTCAGTTTCCTAAGCAGAGTTGAACTAGATATGGCCCCTGTGTGTAGGAAGCACAGTTCTTTTGTTCTGAGCAAGCTCACTGTTCGGACCCCATAGGAAACACAGTAGAGTAGAAGAGTGCTCTTTTCTCAAAAGCAGTGTGTTTCTTGTAAGGCGAGCTAGCGTTTGTTTCCCAGTTCTAAATGGAGTTGAATCACATGCAGTTTCTGTTCCTATGAGCAAGAATTGTTTTCTGGGAAGAAGAGTCACTATTGTGCTCCCATTGCCATACACAGTGCAAATAGCACTCGCGTCTGTTCCCAGCAAGTACAGTGTATTGGACTGAAGAGGACCTACTGTTCATGTCAGTTTCCTAAGCAGAGTTGAACTAATTATGGCCCCTGTGTGTAGGAAGCACAGTTCTTTTGTTCTGAGCAAGCTCACTGTTCGGACACCATAGGAAACACAGTAGAGTAGAAGAGTGCTCTTTTCTCAAAAGCAGAGTGTGTTTCTTGTAAGGTGAGCTACGTTTGTTTCCCAATCCTAAGTGGAGATGAATCACATGCAGTTTCTTGTCCTACGAGCAAGAGTAGTTTTCTGGGAAGAAGAGTCACTATTGCGTTCCCATTGTCATACAAATGGCAAATAGCACGGGCGTCTGTTCCCAGCAAGTACAGTGTATTGGACTGAAGCGGAGCTACTGTTCTTGTCAGTTTCCTAAGCAGAATTGAACTAGATATGTCCGTATTTGTATGAAGCACAGTTCTTTTGTTCTGAGCAAGCTCACTGTTCTGGCCCTATAGGAAACACAGTAGAGTAGAAGAGTGCTCTTTTCTCAAAAGCAGAGTGTGTTTCTTGTAAGGTGAGCTACCGTTTGTTTCCCAATCCTAAATGGAGATGAATCACATGCAGTTTCTCGTCCTACGAGCAAGAGTTGTTTTCTGGTAAGAAGAGTCACTATTGCGCTCCCATTGTCATAAACGGGGCAAATAGCACTGGCATCTGTTCCCACCAAGTACAGTGTATTGGAGTGAAGAGGAGCTGCTGTTCTTGTCAGTTTCCTAAGCATAATTGAACTAGATATGGCCCGTGTGTGTAGGAAGCACAGTTCTTTTGTTCTGAGCAAGCTCACTGTTCGGACCCCATAGGAAACACAGTAGAGTAGAGGAGTGCTCCTTTCTCAAAAGCAGAGTGTGTTTCTTGTAAGGCAAGCTAGCATTTGTTTCCCGGTCCTAAATGGAGTTGAATCACATCCTGTTTTTGGTCCTACGAGCAAGAGTTGTTTTCTGGTAATAAAGTCACTGTTGTGCTCCCATTGCCATACACAGTATAAATAGCACTCGCATCTGTTCCCAGCAAGTACAGTGTATTGGACTGAAGCGGAGCTACTGTTCTTGTCAGTTTCCTAAGCAGAGTTGAACTAGATATGGCCCGTGTGTGTAGGAAGCACAGTTCTTTTGTTCTGAGCAAGCTCATTGTTCGGACCCCATATGAACCACAGTAGAATAGAAGACTGCTCTTTTCTCAAAAGCAGAGTGTGTTTCTTGTAAGGTGAGCTAGTGTTTGTTTCCCAATCCTAAATGGAGATGAATCACATGCATTTTCTTGTCCTATGAGCAAGAGTAGTTTTCTGGGAAGAAGAGTCACTATTGCGTTCCCATTGTCATACAAAGGGCAAATAGCACTGGCGTCTGTTCCCAGCATATACAGTGTATTGGACTGAAGAGGATCTACTGTTCTTTTCAGTTTCCTAAGCAGAATTGAACTAGATATGGCCGTATTTGTATGAAGCACAGTTCTTTTGTTCTGAGCAAGCTCACTGTTCTGGCCCTATAGGAAACACAGTATTGTAGAAGAGTGCTCTTTTCTCAAAATCAGAGTGTGTTTTTTGTAAGGGGAGCTAGCGTTTGTTTCCCAGTCTTAAATGGAGTTGAATCACATGCAGTTTCTTGTCCTACGAGCAAGAGTTGTGTTTTGGTAAGAAGAGTCACTATTGCGCTCCCCTTGTCATACACAGTGCAAATAGCACTCGCGTCTGTTCCCAGCAAGTACAGTGTATTGGACTAAAGGGGAGCTACTGTTCTTGTCAGTTTCCTAAGCAGAGTTGAACTAGATATGGCCCGTGTGTGTAGGAAACACAGTTCTTTTGTTCTTAGCAAGCTCTCTGTACGGACCTCATAAGAAACACAGTTGAGTAGAAGACTGCTCTTTTCTCAAAAGCAGAGTGTGTTTCTTGTAAGGCGAGCTAGCGTTTGTTTCCCAGTCCTAAAGGGAGATCAATCACATGCAGTTTCTTGTCCTACGAGCAAGAGTTGTTTTCTGGGAAGAAGAGTCACTATTGCGCTCCCATTGTGATACATAGGGCAAATAGCACTGGCGTCTGTTCCCAGCATGTACAGTGTATTGGACTGAAGAGGATCTACTGTTCTTGTCAGTTTCCTAAGCAGACTTGAACTAGATATGGCACGTGTGTATAGGAAGCACAGTTCTATTGTTCTGAGCAAACTCACTGTTCTGGCCATATAGGAAACACAGTAGAGTAGAAGAGTGCTCTTTTCTCAAAAGCAGAGTGTGTTTCTTGTAAGGTGAGCTAGCGTTTTTTTCCCAGTCCTAAATGGAGTTGAGTCACATGCAGTTTTTGGTCCTACGAGCAAGAGTTGTTTTCTGGTAAGGAAAGTCACTATTGCACTCACTTTGCCAAACACAGTGCAAATAGCACTCGTGTCTGTTCCCAGCAAGTACAGTGTATTGGACTGAAGCGGAGCTACTGTTCTTGTCAGTTTCCTAAGCAGAGTTGAACTAGATATGGCCCCTGTGTGTAGGAAGCACAGTTCTTTTGTTCTGAGAATGCTCACTGTTCTGGCCCTATAGGAAACACAGTAGAGTAGAAGAGTGCTCTTTTCTCAAAAGCAGAGTGTGTTCCTTGTAAGGCGAGCTAGCGTTTGTTTCCCAGTCCTAAATGGAGTTGAATCACATGCAGTTTCTTGTCCTACGAGCAAGAGTTGTTTTCTGGTAAGAAGAGTCACTATTGCGCTCCCCTTGTCATACACAGGGCAAATAGCACTGGCGTCTGTTCCCAGCATGTACAGTGTATTGGACTGAAGAGGATCTACTGTTCTTGTCAGTTTCCTAAGCAGAGTTGAATTAGATATGGCCCGTGTGTGTAGGAAGCACAGTTCTTTTGTTCTGAGCAAGCTCACTGTTCGGACCCCATAGGAAACACAGTAGAGTAGAAGAGTGCTCTTTTCTCAAAAGCAGAGTGTGTTTCTTGTAAGGCAAGCTAGCATTTGTTTCCCTGTACTAAATGGAGTTGAATCACATCCTGTTTTTGGTCTTACAAGCAAGAGTTGTTTTCTGGTAAGGAAAGTCACTATTGCACTCCCATTTCCAGACACAGTGCAAATAGCACTCACGTCTGTTCCAAGCAAGTACAGTGTATTGGACTGAAGAGGAGCTACTGTTCTTGTCAGTTTCCTAAGCAGAGATGAACTAGATATGGCCCCTGTGTGTAGGAAGCACAGTTGTTTTGTTCTGAGCAAGCTCACTGTTCGGACACAATAGGAAACACAGTAGAGTAGAAGAGTGCTCTTTTCTCAAAAGCAGAGTGTGTTTCTTGTAAGGCGAGCTAGCGTTTGTTTCCCAGTCCTAAATGGAGTTGAATCACATGCAGTTTCTGGACCTATGAGCATGAATTGTTTTCTGGTAAGAAGACACTATTGCGCTCCCATTGTCATAAACAGGGCAATTAGCACTGGCGTCTGTTCCCAGCATGTACAGTGTATTGGACTGAAGAGAATCTACAGTTCTTGTCAGTTTCCTAAGTAGAATTGAACTAGTTATGGCCGTGTGCGTAGGAAGCACAGTTCTTTTGTTCTGAGCAAGCTCACTGTTCTGGCCCTATAGAAAACAAAATAGACTAGAAAAGTGATGGTTTTGAAAAAGCAGAGTGTCTTTCTTTAAGACGAGCTAGCGTTTGTTTCCCAGTCCTAAATTTAGTTGAATCACATGCAGTTTCCGGTCCTACGAGCAAGAGTTGTTTTCTAGTAAGGAAAGTCACTATTGCGATCCCATTGCCATACACAGTGCAAATAGCACTCGCGTCTGCTCCCAGCAAGTGCAGTGTATTGGACTGAAGAAGAGCTACTGTTCTTGTCAGTTTCCTAAGCAGAGTTGAACTAGATATGGCCCATGTGTGTAGGAAACACAGTTCTTTTGTTCTGAGCAAGCTCACTGTATGGACCCCATAAGAAACACAGTAGAGTAGAAGACTGCTCTTTTCTCAAAAGCAGAGTGTGTTTCTTGTAAGGCGAGCTAGCGTTTGTTTCCCAATCCTAAATGGAGATGAATCACATGCAGTTTCTTGTCCTACGAGTAAGAGATGTTTTCTGGTAAGAAGAGTCACTATTGCGCTACCATTGTCATACACAGGGCAAATAGCACTGGCGTCTGTTCCCAGCATGTACAGTGTATTTGACTGAAGAGCATCTACTGTTCTTGTCAGTTTCCTAAGCTGAGTTGAACTAGATATGGCCCGTGTGTGTAAGAAGCACAGTTCTTTTGTTCTGAGAATGCTCACTGTTCTGGCCTTATAGGAAAGACATTAGAGTAGAAGAGTGCTCCTTTCTCAAAAGCAGAGTGTGTTTCTTGTAAGTCAAGCTAGCATTTGTTTCCCAGTCCTAAATGGAGTTGAATCACATGCAGTTTCTGGTCCTACGAGCAAGAGTTGTTTTCAGGTAAGAAGAGTCACTATTGTGCTCCCATTGTCATAAACGGGGCAAATAGCACTGGCATCTGTGTACAGATGTATTGGACTGAAGACGATCTGCTGTTCTTGTCAGTTTCCTAAGCATAATTGAATTAGATATGGCCCATGTGTGTAGGAAGCACAGTTCTTTTTTTCAGAGCAAGCTCACTGTTCGGATCCCATTGGATACACAGTCGAGGAGAAGAGTGCTCTTTTCTCAAAAGCAGAGTGTGTTTCTTGTAAGGCGAACTAGCGTTTGTTTCCCAGTCCTAAATCGAGTTGAATCACATGCAGTTTCTTGTCCTATGAGCAAGAGTTGTTTTCTGGTAAGAAGAGTCACTATTGTGCTCCCATTGTCATACACAGGGCAAATAGCACTTGCGTCTGTTCCCAGCATGTACAGTGTATTGGACTGAAGAGGATCTACTGTTCTTGTCAGTTTCCTAAGCAGAATTGAACTAGATATGGCCGTATTTGTAGGAAGCACAGTTCTTTGTTCTGAGCAAACTCACTGTTCTGGCCATATAGGAAACACAGTAGAGAAGAAGAGTGCTCTTTTCTCAAAAGCAGAGTGTGTTTCCTGTAAGGTGAGCTAGGGTTTGTTTCCGAGTCCTAAATGGAGTTGAATCACATGCCGTTTTTGGTCCTACGAGCAAGAGTTGTTTTCTGGTAAGGAAAGTCATTATTGCGCTCCATTGCCATACACAGTGCAAATAGCACTCGTGTCTGTTCCCAACAAGTACAGTGAATTGGACTGAAGCGGAGCTAATGTTCTTGTCAGTTTCCTAAGCAGAGTTGAACTAGATATGGCCCGTGTTTCTAGGAAGCACAGTTCTTTGGTTCTGAGCAAGCTCACTTTTCGGACCCCATTGGAAACACCGTCGAGTAGAAGACTGCTCTTTTCTCAAAATCAGAGTGTCTTTCTTGTAAGGCGAGCTAGCGTTTGTTTCCCATTCCTAAATGGAGTTGAATTACATCCAGTTTTTGGTCCTATGAGCAAGAGTTGTTTTCTGGTAAGGAAAGTCACTATTGTGCTCCCATTGCCATACACAGTGCAAATAGCACTTGTGTCTGTTCCCAGCAAGTACAGTGTATTGGATTGAAAAGGAGCTACTGTTCTTGTCAATTTCCTAAACAGAGTTGAATTAGATATGGCCCGTGTGTGGAGGAAGCACAGTTCTGTTGTTCTGAGCAAGCTCACTGTTCGGTCCCCATAGGATACACAGTAGAGTAGAAGAGTGCTCTTTTCTCAAAAGCAGAGTGTGTTTCTTGTAAGGCGAGCTAGCGTTTGTTTCCCAGTCCTAAATCGAGTTGAATCACATGCAGTTTCTTGTCCTACGAGCAAGAGTTGTTTTCTGGTAAGAAGAGTCACTATTGCACTCCCATTTTCATACACAGGGCAAATAGCACTTCCGTCTGTTCCCAGCATGTACAGTGTACTGGACTGAAGAGGATCTACTGTTCTTGTCAGTTTCCTAAGCAGAATTGAACTAGATGTGGCCGTATTTGTAGAAAGCACAGTTCTTTTCTTCTGAGCAAACTCACTGTTCTGGCCCTATAGGAAACACAGTAGAGTAGAAGAGTGATCTTTTCTCAAAAGCAGAGTGTGTTTCTTGTAAGGCGAGCTAGCGTTTGTTTTCCAGTCCTAAATGGATTTCAATCACATGCAGTTTTTGGTCCTACGAGCAAGAGTTGTTTTCTGGAAAGGAAAGTCACTATTGTGCTCCCATTTACATACACAGTGCAAATAGCACTCGCATCTGTTCCCAGCAAGTACAGTGTATTGGACTGAAGATGAGCTACTGTTCTTGTCAGTTTCCTAAGCAGAGTTGAACTAGATATGGCTCCTGTGTGTAGGAAGCACAGTTCTTTTGTTCGGAGCAAGCTCACTGTTCGGACCCCATAGGAAACACGAGTAGAGTAGAAGAGTGCTCTTTTCACAAAAACAGTGTGTGTTTCTTGTAAGGCGAGCTAGCGTTTGTTTCCCAGTTCTAAATGGAGTTGAATCACATGCAGTTTCTGTTCCTATGAGCAAGAATTGTTTTCTGGAAAGAAGAGTCACTATTGTGCTCCCATTGCCATACACAGTGCAAATAGCACTCACCTCTGTTCCCAGCAAGTACAGTGTATTGGACTGAAGAGGAGCTACTGTTCATGTCAGTTTCCTAAGCAGAGTTGAACTAATTATGGCCCCTGTGTGTAGGAAGCACAGTTCTTTTGTTCTGAGCAAGCTCACTGTTCGGACACCATAGGAAACATAGTAGAGTAGAAGAGTGCTCTTTCTCAAAAGCAGAGTGTGTTTCTTGTAAGGTGAGCTAGCGTTTGTTTCCCAATCCTAAATGGAGATCAATCACATGCAGTTTTTGGTTCTACGAGGAAGACTTGTTTTCTGGTAAGGAAGTGTTTGTTTTGCGCCCATTTCCATACACAGTGCAAATAGCACTCGCTTCTGTTCCCAGCAAGTACAGTGTATTGGACTGAAGCGGAGCTACTGTTCTTGTCAGTTTCCTAAGCAGAGTTGAACTAGATATGTCCCCTGTGTGTAGGAAGCACAGTTCTTTTGTTCTGAGAATGCTCACTGTTCTGGCCCTATAGGAAACACAGTAGAGTAGAAGAGTGCTCTTTCTCAAAAGCAGAGTGTGTTTCTTGTAAGGCGAGCTAGCGTTTGTTTCCAATCCCAAATGGAGATGAATCACATGCAGTTTCTGGTCCTACGAGCAAGAGTTGTTTTCAGGTAAGAAGAGTCACTATTGTGCTCCCATTGTGATACTAGGGCAAATAGCACTGGCGTCTGATCCAGCATGTACAGTGTATTGGACTGAAGAGGAGCTACTGTTCATGTCAGTTTCCTAAGCAGAGTTGAACTAGATATGGCCCGTGTGTGTAGGAAGCACATTTCTTTTGTTCTGAGCAAGCTCACTGTTCTGGCCCTATAGGAAACAAAGTAGAGTAGAAGAGTGATGTTTTCGAAAAGCAGAGTGTGTTTCTTGTAAGGCGAGCTAGCGTTTGTTTCCCAGTCCTATATGGAGTTGAATCACATGCAGTTTCTTGTCCTACGAGCAAGAGTAGTTTTCTGTTAAGAGAGTCCCTATTGCGCTCCCATTATCATACACAGGCAAATAGTACTGTCGTCGTTTCCAGCATGTACAGTGTATTGGACTGAAGAGGATCTACTGTTCTTGTCAGTTTCCTAAGCAGAATTGAACTAGATAAGGCGGTATTTGTAGGAAGCACAGTTCTTTTGTTCTGAGCAAACTCACTGTTCTGGCCCTATAGGAAACAAAGTAGAGTAGAAGAGTCCTCTTTTCTCAAAAGCAGAGTGTGTTTCTTGTAAGGCGAGCTAGCGTTTGTTTCCAGTCCTAAATGGAGTTGAATCACATGCAGTTTCTTGTCCTACGAGCAAGAGTTGTTTTCTGGTAAGATGAGTCACTATTGTGCTCCCCTTGTCATACACAGGGCAAATAGCACTCGCGTCTGTTCCCAGCAAATACAGTGTATTGGACTGAAGCGGAGCTACTGTTCTTGTCAGTTTCCTAAGCAGAGTTGAACTAGATATGGCCCATGTGTATGGGAAGCACAGTTCTTTTGTTCTGAGCAAGCTCACTGTTCGGATCCCATAGGGTACACAGTAGAGTAGAAGAGTGCTCTTTTCTCAAAAGCAGAGTGTGTTCCTTGTAAGGCGAGCTAGCATTTGTTTCCCAGTCCTAAATTGAGTTGAATCACATGCAGTTTCTTGTCCTACGAGCAAGAGTTGTTTTCTGGTAAGAAGAGTCACTATTGTGCTCCCATTGCCATACACAGTGCAAATAGCACTCGCGTCTCTTCCCAGCAAGTACAGTGTATTGGACTGAAGCGGGGCTACTGTTCTTGTCAGTTTCCTAAGCAGAGTTGAACTAGATATGGCCCATGTGTATAGGAAGCACAGTTCTTTTATTCTGAGCAAGCACACTGTTCGGATTCCATA
This sequence comes from Peromyscus eremicus, assembly GCF_949786415.1. NCBI lineage: Eukaryota > Metazoa > Chordata > Mammalia > Rodentia > Cricetidae > Peromyscus > Peromyscus eremicus. The sequence goes on from NW_026734761.1 coordinate 181,939, forward strand.
GGATACACAGTAGAGAAGAAGAGTGCTCTTTTCTCCAAAGCAGAGTGTGTTTCTTGTAAGGCGAGCTAGCATTTGTTTCCCAGTCCTAAATAGAGTTGAATCACATGCAGTTTCTTGTCCTACGAGCAAGAGTTGTTTTCTGGTAAGAAGAGTCACTATTGTGCTCCCATTGTCATACACAGGGCAAATAGCACTGGTGTCTGTTCCCAGCATGTACAGTGTATTGGACTGAAGAGGACCTACTGTTCTTGTGACTTTTCTAAGCAGAATTGAACTAGATAAGGCTGTATTTGTAGGAAGCACAGTTCTTTTTTTCTGAGCAAACTCACTGTTCTGGCCCTATAGGAAACACAGTAGAGTAGAAGAGTGCTCTTTTCTCAAAAGCAGAGTGTGTTTCTTGTAAGGCGAGCTAGCGTTTGTTTCCCAGTCCTAAATGTAGTTGAATCCCATGCAGTTTCTGGTCCTATGAGCAAGAGTTGTTTTCTGATAAGAAGAGACACTATTGTGCTCCTATTGCCATACACAGTGCAAATAGCACTGGCGTCTGTTCCCAGCAAGTACAGTGTATTGGACTGAAGAGGAGCTACTGTTCTTGTCAGTTTCCTAAGCAGAGTTGAACTACATATGGTCCATTGTGTAGGAGGCACAGTTCTTTTGTTCTGAGCAAACTCACTGTTCGGACACCATCGGAAACACAGTAGAGTAGAAGAGTGCTCTTTTCTCAAAAGCAGAGTGTGTTTCTTGTAAGGCGAGGTAGCATTTGTTTCCCAGTCTTAAATGGAGCTGAATCACATGCAGTTTTTGGTCCTACGAGCAAGAGTTGTTTTCTGGCAATAAAGTCACTGTTGCGCTCCCATTGCCATACACAGTGTAAATAGCACTCGCATCTGTTCCCAGCAAGTACAGTGTATTGGACTGAAGCGGAGCTACTGTTCTTGTCAGTTTCCTAAGCAGAGTTGAACTAGATATGGCCCCTGTGTGTAGGAAGCACAGTTCTTTTGTTCTGAGCAAGCTCACTATTCGGACCCCATAGGAAACACAGTAGAGTAGAAGACTGCTCTTTTCTCAAAAGCAGAGTGTGTTTCTTGTAAGGCGAGCTAGCGTTTGTTTCCCAGTCAGAAATGGAGTTGAATCCCATGCAGTTTCTGGTCCTACGAGCAAGAGGTGTTTTCTGGTAAGGAAAGTCACTATTGCGCTCCCATTTCCATACACAGTGCAAATAGCACTCGCGTCTGTTCCCAGCAAGTACAGTGTATTGGACTGAAGCGGAGCTACTGTTCTTGTCAGTTTCCTAAGCAGAGATGAACTAGATATGGCCCGTGTGTGTAAGAAGCACAGTTCTTTTGTTCTGAGCAAGCTCACTGTTCAGACCCCCTAGGAAATACAGGAGAGTAGAAGAATTGTCTTTTCTCAAAAGCAGAGTGTGTTTCTTGTAAGGCAAGCTAGCATTTGTTTCCCAGTCCTAAATGGAGTTGAATCACATGCAGTTTTTGGTCCTCCGACCAAGAGTTGTTTTCTGGTAAGGAAAGTCACTATTGCGCTCCCATTTCCATACACAGTGCAAATAGCACTCGCGTCTCTTCCCAGCAAGTACACTGTATTGGACTGAAGAGGAGCTACCGTTCTTGTCAGTTTCCTAAGCAGAGTTGAACTAGATAAGGCCCGTGTGTGTAGGAAGCACAGTTCTTTTGTTCTGAGCAAGCTCACTGTTCGGACCCCATAGGAAACACAGTAGAGTAGAAGAGTGCTCTTTTCTCAAAAGCAGAGTGTGTTTCTTGTAAGGCGAGGTAGCGTTTGTTTCCAGTCCTAAATGGATTTGAATCACATCCAGTTTTTGGTCCTACGAGCAAGAGTTGTTTCTGGTAATAAAGTCACTATTGCGCTCCCATTTCCATACACAGTGCAAATAGCACTCGTGTCTGTTCCCAGCAAGTACAGTGTATTGGACTGAAGCGTAGCTACTGTTCTTGTCAGTTTCCTAAGCAGAGTTGAACTAGATAAGGCCCCTGTGTAGGAAGCACAGTTCTTTTGTTCTGAGCAAGCTCAATGTTCGGACCCCACAGGAAACACAGTAGAGTAGAAGAGTGCTCTTTTCTCAAAATCAGAGTGTCTTTCTTGTAAGGCAAGCTATTGTTTGTTTCCCAGTCAGAAATGGAGTTGAATCCCATGCAGTTTTTTGTCCTATGAGCAAGAGTTGTTTTCTGATAAGGAGAGACACTATTGTGCTCCTATTGCCATACACAGTGCAAATAGCACTGGCGTCTGTTCCCAGCAAGTACAGTGTATTGGACTGAAGAGGAGCTACTGTTCTTGTCAGTTTCCCAAGCAGAGTTGAACTACATATGGTCCATGTGTGTAGGAGGCACAGTTCTTTTGTTCTGAGCAAACTCACTGTTCGGACCCCATCGGAAACACAGTAGAGTAGAAGAGTGCTCTTTTCTCAAAAGCAGAGTGTGTTTCTTGTAAGGCGAGGTAGCACTTGTTTCCCAGTCTTAAATGGAGCTGAATCCCATGCAGTTTCTGGTCCTACGAGCAAGAGTTGTTTTCTGGTAAGGAAAGTCACTATTGTGCTCCCATTTCCATACACAGTGCAAATAGCACTCGCGACTGTTCCCAGGAATTACAGTGTATTGGACTGAAGCGGAGCTACTGTTCTTGTCAGTTTCCTAAGCAGAGTTGAACTAGATATGGCCCCTGTGTGTAGGAAGCACAGTTCTTTTGTTCTGAGCAAGCTCACTATTTGGATCCAATAGGAAACACAGTAGAGTAGAAGAGTGCTCTTTTCTCAAAATTAGAGAGTCTTTCTTGTAAGGCGAGCTAGTGTTTGTTTCCCAGTCAGAAATGGTGTTGAATCCCATGCAGTTTCTTGTCCTATGAGTAAGAGTTGTTTTCTGATAAGAAGAGTCATTATTATGCTCCTATTGCCATACACAGTGCAAATAGCACTCGTGTCTGTTCCCAGCTAGTACAGTGTATTGGACTAAAGAGGAGCTACCGTTCTTTTCAGTTTCCTAAGCAGAGTTGAACTAGATATGGCCCGTGTGTGTAGGAAGCACAGTTCTTTTGTTCTGAGCAAGCTCACTGTTCGGACCCCATAGGAAACACAGTAGAGTAGAAGACTGCTCTTTTCTCAAAAGCAGAGTGTGTTTCTTGTAAGGCGAGCTAGCGTTTGTTTCCCAGTTCTAAGTGGAGTTGAATTACATGCAGTTTTTGGTCCTACGAGCAAGAGTTGTTTTCTGGTAATAAAGTCACTGTTGTGCTCCCATTGCCATACACAGTGTAAATAGCACTCGCATCTGTTCCTAGCAAGTACAGTGTATTGGACTGAAGCGGAGCTACAGTTCTTGTCAGTTTCCTAAGCAGAGTTGAACTAGATATGGCCCGTGTGTGTAGTAAGCCCAGTTCTTTTGTTCTGAGCAAGCTCACTGTTCAGACCCCATAGGATACACAGTCGAGTAGAAGAGTGCTCTTTTCTCAAAAGCAGAGTGTGTTTCTTGTTAGGCGAGCTAGTGTTTGTTTCCCAGTCCTAAACGGAGTTGAATCACATGCAGATTCTTGTCCGACGAGCAAGAGTTGTTTTCTGGTAAGAAGAGTCACTATTGCGCTCCCATTGTCATACACAGGGCAATTAGCACTGGCATCTGTTCCCAGCATGTACAGTGTATTGGACTGAAGAGGATCTACTGTTCTTGTCAGTTTCCTAAGCAGAATTGAACTAGATATGGCCGTGTGTGTAGGAAGCACAGTTTTTTGTTCTGAGCAAGCTCACTGTTCTGGCCCTATAGGAAACAAAGTAGAGTAGAAGAGTGATGGTTTCAAAAAAGCAGAGTGTGTTTCTTGTAAGGCGAGCTAGCGTTTGTTTCCCAGTCCTAAATGGAGTTGAATCACATGCAGTTTCTGGTCCTACAAGCAAGAGTTGTTTTCTGGTAAGGAAAGTCACTATTGCGCTCCCATTGCCATACACAGTGCAAATAGCACTCGCGTCTGTTCCCAGCAAGTGCAGTGTATTGGACTGAAGAAGAGCTACTGTTCTTGTCAGTTTCCTAAGCAGAGTTGAACTAGATATGGCCCATGTGTGTAGGAAACACAGTTCTTTTGTTCTGAGCAAGCTCTCTGTACGGACCTCATAAGAAACACAGTAGAGTAGAAGACTGCTCTTTTCTCAAAAGCAGAGTGTGTTTCTTGTAAGGCGAGCTAGCGTTTGTTTCCCAATCCTAAATGGAGATGAATCACATGCAGTTGCTTGTCCTTCAAGTAAGAGATGTTTTCTAGTAAGAAGAGTCACTATTGCGCTCCCATTGTCATACACAGGGCAAATAGCACTGGCGTCTGTTCCCAGCATGTACAGTGTATTGGACTGAAGAGCATCTACTGTTCTTCTCAGTTTCCTAAGCAGAGTTGAACTAGATATGGCCCGTGTGTGTAGGAAGCACAGTTCTTTTGTTCTGAGATTGCTCACTGTTCTAGCCTTATAGGAAAGACATTAGAGTAGAAGAGTGCTCCTTTCTCAAAAGCAGAGTGTGTTTCTTGTAAGGTGAGCTAGCGTTTGTTTTCCAATCCTAAATGGAGATCAATCACATGCAGTTTCTTGTCCTACGAGCAAGAGTTGTTTTCTGGTAAGAAGAGTCACTATTGCGCTCCCATTGTGATACATAGAGCAAATAGCACTGGCGTCTGTTCCCAGCATGTACAGTGTATTGGACTGAAGAGGATCTACTGTTCTTGTCAGTTTCCTAAGCAGACTTGAACTAGATATGGCCCGTGTGTATAGGAAGCATAGTTCTATTGTTCTGAGCAAACTCACTGTTCTGGCCTTATTGGAAACACAGTAGAGTAGAAGAGTGCTCTTTTCTCAAAAGCAGAGTGTGTTTCTTGTAAGGTGAGCTAGCGTTTTTTTCCCAGTCCTAAATGGAGTTGAATCACATGCAGGTTTTTGTCCTACGAGCAAGAGTTGTTTTCTGGTAGGGCGAGTCACTATTGTGCTCCAATTGCCATACACAGAGCAAATATCACTCGCGTCTGTTCCCTGCAAGTACAGTGTATCGGACTGAAGAGGAGCTACTGTTCTTGTCAGTTTCCTAAGCAGAGTTGAACTAGATATGGCCCATGTGTAGGATGCACAGTTCTTTATTCTGAGCAAGCTCACTGTTCTGGCCCTATAGGAAACACAGTAGAGTAGAAGAGTGCTCTTTTCTCTAAAGCAGAGTGTGTTTCTGTAAGGTGAGCTAGCTTTTGTTTCCCAGTCCTAAATGGAGTTGAATCACATGCAGTTTCTGGTCCTACGAGCAAGAGTTGTTTTATGGTAAGAAGAGTCACTATTGTGCTGCCATTGCCATACACAGGACAAATAGCACTGGTGTCTGTTCCCAGCACGTACAGTGTATTGGACTGAAGAGGATCTGCTGTTATTGTCAGGTTCCTAAGCAGAATTGAACTAGATATGGCCATGTGTGTAGGAAGCACAGTTCTTTTGTTCTGAGCAAGCTCACCGTTCGGACACCATAGGAAACACAGTAGAGTAGAAGAGTGCTCTTTTCTCAAAAGCAGAGTGTGTTTTTGTAAGACGAGCTAGCGTTTGTTTCCTAGTCCTAAATGGAGTTGAATCACATGCAGTTTCTGGTCCTACGAGCAAGAGTTGTTTTCTGGTAAGGAAAGTCACTATTGCGCTCCCATTACCCTACACAAGGCAAATAGCACTCGCGTCTTTTCCCAGCAAGTACAGTGTATTGGACTGAATAGGAGCTACTGTTCTTGTCAGTTTCCTAAGCAGAGTTGAACTAGATATGGTCCGTGTTTGTAGCAAGCACAGTTCTTTTGTTCTGAGCAAGCTCACTGTTTGGACCCCTTAGGAAACACAGTAGAGTAGAAAAGTGCTCTTTTCTATAAAGCAGAGTGTGTTTCTTGTAAGGCGAGCTAGCGTTTGTTTCCCAGTCCTAAATGGAGTTGAATCCCATGCAGTTATTGGTCCTACGAGCAACAGTTGTTTTCTGGTAAGGAAAGTCACTATTGCGCTCCCATTGCCATAAACAGTGCAAATAGCCCTCCCGTCTGTTCCCAGCAAGTACAGTGTTTTGGACTGAAGAGGAGCTACTGTTCTTCTCAGTTTCCTAAGCATAGTTGAACTAGATATGGCCCGTGTGTGTAGGAAGCACAGTTCTTATGTTCTGAGCAAGCTCACTGTTCTGGCCCTATAGGAAACACAGTAGAGTAGAAGAGTGCTCTTTTCTCAAAATCAGAGTGTGTTTCTTGTAAAGCGAGCTAGAGTTTGTTTCCCAGTCCTAAACGGAGTTGAATCACATGCAGTGTCTGGTCCTACGAGCAAGAGTTGTTTTCTGGTAAGAAGAGTCACTATTGCGCTGCCATTGACATACACAGGACAAATAGCACTGGCGTCTGTTCCAAGCAAGTACAGTGTATTGGACTGAAGAGGATCTACTGTTCTTGTCAGGTTCCTAAGCAGACTTGAACTAGATATGGCCGTGTGTGTAGGAAGCACAGTTTTTTTGTTCTGAGCAAGCTCACTTTTCGGAACACATAGGAAACATAGTAGAGTAGAAGAGTGCTCTTTTCTCAAAAGCAGAGTGTGTTTCTTGGAAGTCGAGCTAGCGTTTGTTTCCCAGTCCTAAATGGAGTTGAGTCACATGCAGTTTTTTGTCCTACGAGCAAGAGTTTTTTTCTGGTAAGACAAGTCAATATAAGGCTCCAATTGCCATACACAGTGCAAATAGCACTCGCGTATGTTCCCCGCAAGTACAGTGTATTGGACTGAAGAGGAGCTACTGTTCTTGTCAGTTTCCTAAGCAGAGTTGAACTAGATATGGCCCGTGTGTGTAGGAAGCACAGTTCTTTTGTTCTTAGCAAGCTCACTGTTTGTACCCCATAGGAAGCACAGTAGAGTAGAAGAGTGCTCTTTTCTCAAAAGCAGAGTGTGTTTCATGTAAGGCGAGCTAGCATTTGCTTCCCAATCCTAAATGGATTTTAATCACATGCAGTTACTGGTACTACGAGCAAGAGTTGTTTTCTGGTAAGGAAAGTCACTATTGCGCTCCCATTGCCATACACTGTGAAAATAGCATCGCGTCTGTTCCCAGCAAGTACAGTGTATTGGACAGAAGAGGAGCTACTGTTCTTGTCAGTTTTCTAAGCAGAGTTGAAATAGATATGGTCCGTGTGTGTAGTAAGCACAGGTCTTTTTTTCTGAGCAAGCTCACAGTTCGGACCCGGTAGGAAACACAATAGAGTAGAAGAGTGCCCTTTTCTCAAAAGCAGAGTGTGTTTCTTGTAAGGCGAGCTAGCATTTGTTTCCCAGTCCTAAATGGAGTTGAATCCCATGCAGTTTCTGGTCCTATGAGCAAGAGTTGTTTTCTGGTAAGGAAAGTCACTATTGCGCTCCCATTCCCATTCATAGTGCAAATAGCACTCGCGTCTGTTCCCAGCAAGTACAGTGTATTGGACTGAACAGGAGCTACTGTTCTTGTCAGTTTCCTAAGCAGAGTTGAACTAGATATGGCTCGTATGTGTAGGAAGCACAGTTCTTTTGTTCTGAGAAAGCACACTGTGCGGACACCATCGGAAACACAGTAGAGTAGATGAGAGCTCTTTTCTCAAAATTAGATTGTGTTTCTTGAAAGGCGAGCTAGTATTTGCTTCCCAGTCAGAAATGGAGTTGAATCCCATGCCGTTTCTGGTCCTACGAGCAAGAGTTTTTTTCTGGTAAGAAGAGTCACTATTGGGCTCCCATTGCCTTACAAGTGCAAATAGCACTGGCGTCTGTTCCCAGCAAGTACAGTGTATTCGAATGAAGAGCAGCTACTGTTCTTGTCAGTTTTCTAAGCAGAGTTGAACTAGATATGGCCCGTGTGTGTAGGAAGCACAGTTCTTTTGTTCTGAGCAAGCTCACTGTGCGGAACACATAGGAAACACAGTAGAGTAGAAGAGTGCTCTTTTCTCAAAAGCAGAGTGTGTTTCTTGTAAGGCGAGCTAGCATTTTTTTCCCAGTCCTAAATGGAGTTGAATCACATGCAGGTTTTTGTCCTACGAGCAAGAGTTGTTTTCTGGTAGGGCGAGTCACTATTGTGCTCCAATTGCCATACACAGAGCAAATATCACTCGCGTCTGTTCCCTGCAAGTACAGTGTATCGGACTGAAGAGGAGCTACTGTTCTTGTCAGTTTCCTAAGCAGAGTTGAACTAGATATGGCCCATGTGTAGGATGCACAGTTCTTTATTCTGAGCAAGCTCACTGTTCTGGCCCTATAGGAAACACAGTAGAGTAGAAGAGTGCTCTTTTCTCTAAAGCAGAGTGTGTTTCTGTAAGGTGAGCTAGCTTTTGTTTCCCAGTCCTAAATGGAGTTGAATCACATGCAGTTTCTGGTCCTACGAGCAAGAGTTGTTTTATGGTAAGAAGAGTCACTATTGTGCTGCCATTGCCATACACAGGACAAATAGCACTGGCGTCTGTTCCCAGCACGTACAGTGTATTGGACTGAAGAGGATCTGCTGTTATTGTCAGGTTCCTACGCAGAATTAAACTAGATATTGCCATGTGTGTAGGAAGCACAGTTCTTTTGTTCTGAGCAAGCTCACAGTTCGGACACCATAGGAAACACAGTAGAGTAGAAGAGTGCTCTTTTCTCAAAAGCAGAGTGTGTTTTTGTAAGACGAGCTAGCGTTTGTTTCCTAGTCCTAAATGGAGTTGAATCACATGCAGTTTCTGGTCCTACGAGCAAGAGTTGTTTTCTGGTAAGGAAAGTCACTATTGCGCTCCCATTACCCTACACAAGGCAAATAGCACTCGCGTCTTTTCCCAGCAAGTACAGTGTATTGGACTGAATAGGAGCTACTGTTCTTGTCAGTTTCCTAAGCAGAGTTGAACTAGATATGGTCCGTGTTTGTAGCAAGCACAGTTCTTTTGTTCTGAGCAAGCTCACTGTTTGGACCCCATAGGAAACACAGTAGAGTAGAAAAGTGCTCTTTTCTCTAAAGCAGAGTGTGTTTCTTGTAAGGCGAGCTAGCGTTTAATTCCCAGTCCTAAATGGAGTGGAATCACATGCAGTTCCTGGTCCTACGAGCAAGAGTTGTTTTCTGGTAAGGAAAGTCACTATTGCGCTCCCATTGCCATAAACAGTGCAAATAGCCCTCCCGTCTGTTCCCAGCAAGTACAGTGTTTTGGACTGAAGAGGAGCTACTGTTCTTCTCAGTTTCCTAAGCAGAGTTGAACTAGATATGGCCCGTGTGTGTAGGAAGCACAGTTCTTATGTTCTGAGCAAGCTCACTGTTCTGGCCCTATAGGAAACACAGTAGAGTAGAAGAGTGCTCTTTTCTCAAAAGCAGAGTGTGTTTCTTGTAAAGCGAGCTAGAGTTTGTTTCCCAGTCCTAAACGGAGTTGAATCACATGCAGTGTCTGGTCCTACGAGCAAGAGTTGTTTTCTGGTAAGAAGAGTCACTATTGCGCTGCCATTGACATACACAGGACAAATAGCACTGGCGTCTGTTCCAAGCAAGTACAGTGTATTGGACTGAAGAGGATCTACTGTTCTTGTCAGGTTCCTAAGCAGACTTGAACTAGATGTGGTCGTGTGTGTAGGAAGCACAGTTTTTTTGTTCTGAGCAAGCTCACTTTTCGGAACACATAGGAAACATAGTAGAGTAGAAGAGTGCTCTTTTCTCAAAAGCAGAGTGTGTTTCTTGGAAGTCGAGCTAGCGTTTGTTTCCCAGTCCTAAATGGAGTTGAGTCACATGCAGTTTTTTGTCCGACGAGCAAGAGTTTTTTTCTGGTAAGACAAGTCAATATAAGGCTCCAATTGCCATACACAGTGCAAATAGCACTCGCGTATGTTCCCCGCAAGTACAGTGTATTGGACTGAAGAGGAGCTACTGTTCTTGTCAGTTTCCTAAGCAGAGTTGAACTAGATATGGCCCGTGTGTGTAGGAAGCACAGTTCTTTTGTTCTTAGCAAGCTCACTGTTTGTACCCCATAGGAAGCACAGTAGAGTAGAAGAGTGCTCTTTTCTCAAAAGCAGAGTGTGTTTCATGTAAGGCGAGCTAGCATTTGCTTCCCAATCCTAAATGGATTTTAATCACATGCAGTTACTGGTACTACGAGCAAGAGTTGTTTTCTGGTAAGGAAAGTCACTATTGCACTCACATTGCCATACACAGTGAAAATAGCATCGCGTCTGTTCCCAGCAAGTACAGTGTATTGGACGGAAGAGGAGCTACTGTTCTTGTCAGTTTCCTAAGCAGAGTTGAACTTGTTATGGCCCTGTGTAGGAAGCACAGTTCTTTTGTTCTGAGCAAGGTCACTGTTCTGGCCCTATAGGAAATACTGTAGAGTAGAAGAGTGCTCTTTCTCTAAAGCAGAGTGTGTTTCTTGTAAGGCGAGCTATCGTTTGTTTCCCAGTCTTAATGGAGTTGAATCACATGCAGTTCTATTACTATGAGCAAGAGTTTTTTTATGGTAAGAAGAGTCATTATTGCTCTGCCATTGCCATACACAGTGCAAATAGCACTCGCGTCTGTTCCCAGCAAGTACAGTCTATCGGACTGAAGAGGAGCTACTGTTCTTGTCAGTTTCCTAAGCAGAGTTGAACTAGATATGGCCCGTGTGTAGGAAGCACAGTTCTTTTGTTCTGAGCAAGCTCACTGTTCTGGCCCTATAGGAAACACAGTAGAGTAGAAGAGTGCACTTTTCTCTAAAGCAGAGTGTGTTTTTGTAAGGCGAGCTAGCATTTGTTTCCCAGTCCTAAATGGAGTGGAATCACATGCAGTCTCTGGTCCTACGAGCAAGAGTTGTTTTCTGGTAAGGAAAGTCACTATTGCGCTCCCCTTGCCATACATAGTGCAAATAGATCTCGCGTCTGTTCCTAGCAAGTACAGTGTATTGGACTGAAGAGGAGCTACTGTTCTTGTCAGTTTCCTAAGCAGAGTTGAACTAGATATGGCCCGTGTGTGTAGAAAGGACAGTTCTTTTGTTCTGAGCAAACTCACTGTTCAGACCCCATAGGAAACACACAAGGGGAGAAGAGTGCTCTTTTCTCAAAAGCAGTGTGTGTTTCTTGTAAGGCGAGCTAGCGTTTGTTTCCCAGTCCTAAATGCATTTGAGTCACATGCAGTTTCTGGTCCTAAGAACAAGAGTTGTTTTCTGGAAAGGAAAGTCACTATTGGGCGCCCATTGCCTTACACAAGGCAAATAGCACTCGCGTCTTTTCCCAGCAAGTACAGTGTATTGGACTGAATAGGAGTTACTGTTCTTGTCAGTTTCCTAAGTAGAGTTGAACTAGATATGGCCCGTGTGTGTAGGAAGCACAGTTCTTTTGGTCTGAGCAAGCTCACTGTTCTGGCCCTATAGGAAACACAGCAGAGTAGAAGAGTGCTCTTTTCTCTAAAGCAGAGTGTGTTTCTTGTAAGGTGAGCTAGCTTTTGTTTCCCAGTCCTAAATGGAGTTGAATTACATGCAGTTTCTGGTCCTACGAGCAAGAGTTGTTTTATGGTAAGAAGTGTCACTATTGCGCTGCCATTGCCATACACAGGACAAATAGCACTGGCGTCTGTTCCCAGCAAGTACAGTGTATCGGACTGAAGAGAATCTACTGTTCTTGTCAGGTTCCTAAGCAGAATTGAACTAGATATGGCCGGGTGTGTAGGAAGCACAGTTCTTTTGTTCTGAGCAAGCTCAGTGTTCGGACCACATAGGAAACACAGTATAGTAGAAGAGTGCTCTTTTCTCAAAAGCAGAGTGTGTTTCTAGTAAGGCGAGCTAGCGTTTCTTTCCCAGTCCTAAATGGAGTTGAGTCACATGCAGGTTTTTGTCCTACGAGCAAGAGATGTTTTCTGGTAGGGCGAGTCACTATTGTGCTCCAATTGCCATACACAGTGCAAATAGCACTCGCGTCTGTTCCCTGCAAGCACAGTGTATCGGACTGAAGAGGAGCTACTGTTCTTGTCAGTTTCCGAAGCAGAGTTGAACTAGATATGGCCCGTGTGTAGGAAGCACAGTTCTTTGTTTTGAGCAAGCTCACTGTTCTGGCCCTATAAAAAACACAGTAGAGTAGAAGAGTGCTCTTTTCTCTAAAGCAGAGTGTGTTTCTCTAAGGTGTGCTAGCTTTTGTTTCCCAGTCCTAAATGGAGTTGAATCACATGCAGTTTCTGGTCCTACGATCAAGTGTTGTTTTATGGTAAGAAGAGTCACTATTGTGCTGTCATTGCCATACACAGGACAAATAGCACTGGCGTCTGTTCCCAGAACGTACAGTGTATTGGACTGAAGAGGATCTACTGTTATTGTCAGGTTCCTAAGCAGAATTGAACTAGATATGGCCATGTGTGTAGGAAGCACAGTTCTTTTGTTCTGAGCAAGCTCACTGTTCGGACCCCATAGGAAACACAGTAGAGTAGAAGAGTGCTCTTTTCTCAAAAGCAGAGTGTGTTTTTGTAAGGCGAGCTAGCGTTTGTTTCCTAGTCCTAAATGGAGTTGAATCACATGCAGTTTCTGGTCCTACGAGCAAGAGTTGTTTTCTGGTAAGGAAAGTCACTATTGCGCTCCCATTACCCTATACAAGGCAAATAGCACTCGAGTCTTTTCCCAGCATGTACAGTGTATTGGAGTGAATAGGAGCTACTGTTCTTGTCAGTTTCCTAAGCAGAGTTGAACTAGATATGGTCCGTATGTGTAGGAAGCACAGTTCTTTTGTTCTGAGCAAGCTCACTTTTTGGATCTCATAGGAAACACAGTAGAGTAAAAGAGTGCTCTTTTCTCTAAAGCAGAGTGTGTTTTTGTAAGGCGAGCTAGCATTTGTTTCCCAGTCCTAAATGGAGTGGAATCACATGCAGTTTCTGGTCCTAGGAGCAAGAGTTGTTTTCTGGTAAGGAAAGTCATTATTGCGCTCCCAATGCAATACACAGTGCAAATAGCCCTCCCGTCTGTTCCCTGCAAGTACAGTGTATTGGACTGAAGAGGAGCTACTGTTCTTCTCAGTTTCCTAAGCAGAGTTGAACTAGATATGGTCCGTGTGTGTAGGAAGCACAGTTCTTTTTTTCTGAGCAAGCTCACTGTTCAGGCCCTATAGGAAACACAGTAGAGTAGAAGAGTGCTCTTTAATCAAAAGCAGAGTGTGTTTCTTGTAAAGTGAGCTAGAGTTTGTTTCCCAGTCCTAAATGGAGATGAATCACATGCAGTTTCTGGTCCTACGAGCAAGAGTTGTTTTCCGGTAAGAAGAGTCACTATTGCGCTCCCATTGACATACACAGAACAAATAGCACTCGCATCTGTACCCAGCAAGTACAGTGTATTGGACTGAAGAGGATCTACTGTTCTTGTCAGATTCCTAAGCAGACTTGAACTAGATATGGCCGTGTGTGTAGGAAGCACAGTTTTTTTGTTCTGAGCAAGCTCACTGTTCAGAACACATAGGAAACACAGTAGAGTAGAAGAGTGCTCTTTTCTCAAAAGCAGAGTGTGTTTTTGTAAGGCGAGCTAGCGTTTGTTTCCTAGTCCTAAATGGAGTTGAATCACATGCAGTTTCTGGTCCTACGAGCAAGAGTTGTTTTCTGGTAAGGAAAGTCACTATTGCTCTCCCATTAACCTATACAAGGCAAATAGCACTCCCGTCTGTTCCCAGCAAGTACAGTGTATTGGACGGAAGAGGAGCTACTGTTCTTGTCAGGTTCCTAAGAAGAGTTGAACTAGTTATGGCCCTGTGTTGGAAGCACAGTTCTTTTGTTCTGAGCAAGCTCACTGTTCTGGCCCTACAGGAAACACAGTAGAGTAGAAGAGTGCTCTTTTCTCTAAAGCAGAGTGTGTTTCTTGTAAGGCGAGCTAGCGTTTGTTTCCCAGTCCTAAATGGAGTTGAATCACATGCAGTTTCTAGTCTTACGAGCAAGAGTTGTTTTATGGTAACAAGAGTCACTTGCTATGCCATTGCCATATTCAGGACAAATAGCACTGGCGTCTGTTCCCAGCAAGTACAGTGTATTGGACTGAAGAGGATCTACTGTTCTTGTCAGGTTCCTAAGCAGATTTGAACTAGATATGGCCGTGTGTGTAGGAAGCACAGTTTTTTTGTTCTGAGGAAGCTCACTGTTCGGAACACATAGGAAACACAGTAGAGTAGAAGAGTGCTCTTTTCTCAAAAGTCTGCTTTCTTGGAAGTCGAGCTAGCGTTTGTTTCCCAGTCCTAAATGGAGTTGAGTCACATGCAGTTTTTTGTCCTACGAGCAAGAGTTGTTTTCTGGTAAGACAAGTCACTATTGTGCTCCAATTGCCATACACAGTGCAAATAGCACTCGCGTCTGTTCCCCGAAAGTACTGTGTATGGGACTGAAGAGGAGCTAGTGTTCTTGTCAGTTTCCTAAGCAGAGTTGAACTAGATATGGCCCGTGTGTGTAGGAAGCACAGTTCTTTTGTTCTGAGCAAGCTCACTGTTCGGACCCCATAGGAAACACAGTAGAGTAGAAGAGTGATCTTTTCTCAAAAGCAGAGTGTGTTTCGTGTAAGGCGAGCTAGCATTTGTTTTCCAGTCCTAAATGGAGTTGAATCACATGCAGTTTCTGGTCCTACGATCAAGAGTTGTTTTCTGGAAAGGAAAGTCACTATTGCGCTCCCATTGCCATACACAGTGCAAATAGCACTCGCGTCTGTTCCCAGCAAGTACAGTGTATCGGAATGAAGAGGAGCTACTGTTCCTGTCAGTTTCCTAAGCAGAGTTGAACTAGATATGGCTCGTATGTAGGAAGCACAGTGCTTTGTTCTGAGCATTGTCACTGTTCTGGCCCTATAGAAAACACAGTAGTGTAGAAGAGTGCTGTTTTCTCTAAAGCAGAGTGTGTTTCTGTACGGTGAGCTAGCTTTTGTTTCCCAGTCCTAAATGGAGTTGAATCACATGCAGTTTCTGGTCCTACGAGCAAGAGTTGTTTTCTGGTAAGAAGAGTCACTATTGTGCTGCCATTGCCATACACAGGAGAAATAGCACTGGCGTCTGTTCCCAGCACGTACAGTGTATTGGACTGAAGAGGATCTACTGTTATTGTCAGGTTCCTAAGCAGACTTGAACTAGATATGGCCGTGTGTGTAGGAAGCACAGTTTTTTTGTTCTGAGCAAGCTCACTGTTCGGAACACATAGGAAACACAGTAGAGTGGAAGAGTGCTCTTTTCTCAAAAGCAGAGTGTGTTTCTTGGAAGTCGAGCTAGCGTTTGTTTCCCAGTCCTAAATGGAGTTGAGTCACATGCAGTTTTTTGTCCAACGAGCAAGAGTTGTTTTCTGGTAAGACAAGTCACTAT
Source organism: Peromyscus eremicus (assembly GCF_949786415.1). Taxonomy (NCBI): domain Eukaryota; kingdom Metazoa; phylum Chordata; class Mammalia; order Rodentia; family Cricetidae; genus Peromyscus; species Peromyscus eremicus. The sequence goes on from NW_026734761.1 coordinate 197,216, forward strand.
TGTGCTCCAATTGCCATACACAGTGCAAATATCACTCGCTTCTCTTCCCCACAAGTACATTGTATCGGACTGAAGAGGAGCTACTGTTCTTGTCAGTTTCCTAAGCAGAGTTGAACTAGATATGGCCCTTGTGTGTGTAGGAAGCACAGTTCTTATGTTCTGAGCAAGCTCACTGTTCTGGCCCTGTAGGAAACACAGTAGAGTAGAAGAGTGCTCTTTTCTCAAAAGCAGAGTGTGTTTCTTGTAAAGCGAGCTAGAGTTTGTTTCCCAGTCCTAAATGGAGTTGAATCACATGCAGTTTCTGGTCCTACGAACAAGAGTTGTTTTCTGGTAAGGAAAGTCACTGTTGCGCTCCCATTGCCCTACACAAGGCAAATAGCACTCGCGTCTTTTCCCAGCAAGTACAGTGTATTGGACTGAATAGGAGCTACTGTTCTTGTCAGTTTCCTAAGCAGAGTTGAACTAGATGTGGTCCGTGTGTGTATTAAGCACAGTTCTTTTGTTCTGAGCAAGCTCACTGTTTGGACCCCATAGGAAACACAGTAGAGTAGAACAGTGCTATTTTCTCTAAAGCAGAGTGTGTTTTTTGTAAGGCGAGCTAGCATTTGTTTCCCAGTCCTAAATGGAGTGGAATCACATGCAGTTTCTAGTCCTATGAGCAAGAGTTGTTTTCTGGTAAGGAAAGTCACTATTGCGCTCCCATTGCCATACACAGTGCAAATAGCACTCGCGTCTGTTCCCAGCAAGTACAGTGTATCGGAATGAAGAGGAGCTACTGTTCCTGTCAGTTTCCTAAGCAGAGTTGAACTAGATATGGCTCGTATGTAGGAAGCACAGTTCTTTGTTCTGAGCATTCTCACTGTTCTGGCACTATAGGAAACACAGTAGAGTAGAAGAGTGCTCTTTTCTCTAAAGCAGAGTGTGTTTCTGTAAAGTGAGCTAGCTTTTGTTTCCCAGTCCGAAATGGAGTTGAATCACATGCAGTTTCTGGTCCTACGAGAAAGAGTTGTTTTCTGGTAAGAAGAGTCACTATTGTGCTGCCATTGCCATACACAGGACAAATAGCACTGGCTTCTGTTCCCAGCACGTACAGTGTATTGGACTGAAGAGTATCTACTGTTATTGTCAAGTTCCTAAGCAGACTTGAACTAGATATGGCCGTGTGTGTAGGAAGCACAGGTTTTTGTTCTAGCAAGCTCACTGTTCGGAACACATAGGAAACACAGTAGAGTAGAAGAGTGCTCTTTTCTCAAAAGCAGAGTGTGTTTCTTGGAAGTCGAGCTAGCGTTTGTTTCCCAGTCCTAAATGGAGTTGAGTCACATGCAGTTTTTTGTCCAACGAGCAAGAGTTGTTTTCTGGTAAGACAAGTCACTATTGTGCTCCAATTGCCATACACAGTGCAAATAGCACTCGCTTCTGTTCCCCACATGTACAGTGTATCGGACTGAAGAGGAGCTACTGTTCTTGTCAGTTTCCTAAGCAGAGTTGAACTAGATATGGCCCGTGTGTGTAGGAAGCACAGTTCTTATGTTCTGAGCAAGGTCACTGTTCTGGCCCTATAGGAAACACAGTAGAGTAGAAGAGTGCTCTTTTCTCAAAAGCAGAGTGTGTTTCTTGTAAAGCGAGCTAGAGTTTGTTTCCCAGTCCTAAATGGAGTTGAATCACATGCAGTTTCTGGTCCTACGAACAAGAGTTGTTTTCTGGTAAGGAAAGTCACTGTTGCGCTCCCATTGCCCTACACAAGGCAAATAGTACTGGCGACTTTTCCCAGCAAGTACAGTGTATTGGACTGAATAGGAGCTACTGTTCTTGTCAGTTTCCTAAGCAGAGTTGAACTAGATATGGTCCGTGTGTGTATTAAGCACAGTTCTTTTGTTCTGAGCAAGCTCACTGTTTGGACCCCATAGGAAACACAGTAGAGTAGAACAGTGCTATTTTCTCTAAAGCAGAGTGTGTTTCTTGTAAGGTGAGCTAGCATTTGTTTCCCAGTCCTAAATGGAGTGGAATCACATGCAGTTTCTAGTCCTATGAGCAAGAGTTGTTTTCTGGTAAGGAAAGTCACTATTGTGCTCCCATTGACATACACAGTGCAAATAGCAAATGCGCCTGTTGCCAGCAAGTACAGTGTATTGGACTGAAGAGGAGCTACTGTTCTTGTCAGTTTCCTTACCAGAGTTGAACTAGATATGGCCCGTGTGTGTAGGAAGCACAGTTCTTTTGTTCTGTGCAAGCTCACTGTTTGGACCTCCTAGGAAACACAGTAGAGTAGAAGAGTGCTCTTTAATCAAAATCAGAGTGTGTTTCATGTAAGGCGAGCTAGCATTTGTTTCCCAGTCCTAAATGGAGTTGAATCACATGCAGTTTCTGGTCCTACGAGCAAGAGTTGTTTTCTGGTAAGAAGAGTCACTATTGCGCTGCCATTGACATACACAGGACAAATAGCACTCGCGTCTGTTCCCAGCAAGTACAGTGCATTGGACTGAAGAGGAGCTACTGTTCTTGTCAGTTTCCTAAGCAGAGTTGAACTAGATATGGCCGTGTGTGTAGGAAGCACAGTTTTTTTTGTTCTGAGCAAGCTCACTTTTCGGAACACATAGGAAACACAGTAGAGTAGAACAGTGCTATTTTCTCTAAAGCAGAGTGTGTTTCTTGTAAGGCGAGCTAGCGTTTGTTTCCCAGTCCTAAATGGAGTGGAATCACATGCAGTTTCTAGTCCTATGAGCAAGAATTGTTTTCTGGTAAGGAAAGTCACTATTGCGCTCCCATTGACATACACAGTGCAAATAGCACATGCGCCTGTTGCCAGCAAGTACAGTGTATTGGACTGAAGAGGAGCTACTGTTCTTGTCAGTTTCCTAAGCAGAGTTGAACTAGATATGGCCCGTGTGTGTAGGACGCACAGTTCTTTTGTTCTGAGCAAGCTCACTGTTTGGACCTCCTAGGAAACACAGTAGAGTAGAAGAGTGCTCTTTTCTCAAAAGCAGAGTGTGTTTCATGTAAGGCGAGCTAGCATTTGCTTCCCAGTCCTAAATGGAGTTGAATCACATGGAGTTTCTGGTCCTACGAGCAAGAGCTGTTTTCTGGTAAGAAAAGTCACTATTTTGCTCCCATTGCCATCCACAGTGCAAATAGCCCTCCCGTCTGTTTCCAGCAAGTACAGTGTATTGGACGGAAGAGGAGCTACTGTTCTTGTCAGTTTCCTAAGCAGAATTGAACTAGTTATGGCCCTGTGTTGGAAGCACAGTTCTTTTGTTCTGAGCAAGCTCACTGTTCTGGCCCTATAGGAAACACAGTAGAGTAGAAGAGTTTTCTTTTCTCTAAAGCAGAGTGTGTTTCTGTAAGGTGAGCTAGCTTTTGTTTCCCAGTCCTAAATGGAGTTGAATCACATGCAGTTTCTGGTCCTACGAGCAAGAGTTGTTTTATGGTAAGAAGAGTCACTATTGTGCTGCCATTGCCATACACAGGACAAATAGCACTGGCGTCTGTTCCCAGCACGTACAGTGTATTGGACTGAAGAGGAGCTACTGTTCTTGTCAGGTTCCTAAGCAGAATTGAACTAGATATGGCCATGTGTGTAGGAAGCACAGTTCTTTTGTTCTGAGCAAGCTCAATGTTCGGACACCTTAGGAAACACAGTAGAGTAGAAGAGTGCTCTTTTCTCAAAAGCAGAGTGTGTTTTTGTAAGGCGAGCTAGCGTTTGTTTCCTACTCCTAAATGGAGTTGAATCACATGCAGTTTCTGGTCCTAGGGCAAGAGTTGTTTTCTGGTAAGGAAAGTCACTATTGTGCTCCCATTGCCTTACAGAAGGCAAATAGCACTCGCGTCTTTTCCCATCAAGTACAGTGTATTGGACTGAATAGGAGCTACTGTTCTTGTCAGTTTCCTAAGCAGAGTTGAACTAGATATGGTCCGTGTGTGTAGGGAGCACAGTTATTTTGCTCTGAGCAAGCTCACTGTTTGGACCCCATAGGAAACACAGTAGAGTAGAAGAGTGCTCTTTTCTCTAAAGCAGAGTTTGTTTTTGTAAGGCGAGCTAGCATTTGTTTCCCAGTCCTAAATGGAGTTGAATCACATGCAGTTTCTGGTCCTACGAGCAAGAGTTGTTTTCTGGTAAGGAAAGTCACTATTGTGCTCCCATTGCCATACACAGTGCAAATAGCCCTCCCGTCTGTTCCCAGCAAGTACAGTGTATTGGACTGAAGAGGAGGTACTTTTCTTCTCAGTTTCCTAAGCAGAGTTGAACTAGATATGGTCCGTGTGTGTAGGAAGCACAGTTCTTTTTTTCTGAGCAAGCTCACTGTTCTGGCCCTATAGGAAACACAGTGGAGTAGAAGAGTGCTCTTTTCACAAAAGCAGAGTGTGTTTCTTGTAAATCGAGCTATAGTTTGTTTCCCAGTCCTAAATGGAGTTGAATCACATGCAGTTTCTGGTCCTACGAGCAAGAGTTGTTTTCTGGTAAGAAGAGCCACGATTGCGCTGTCATTGACATACACAGGACAAATATCTCTCGCTTCTGTTCCCCACAAGTACAGTGTATCGGACTGAAGAGGAGCTACTGTTCTTGTCAGTTTCCTAAGCAGAGTTGAACTAGATATGGCCCGTGTGTGTAGGAAGCACAGTTGTTTTGTTCTGAGCAAGCTCACTGTTCTGGCCCTATAGGAAACACAGTAGAGTAGAAGAGTGCTCTTTTCTCAAAAGCAGAGTGTGTTTCTTGTAAAGCGAGCTAGCGTTTGTTTCCCAGTCCTAAATGGTTTTGAGTCACATGCAGTTTCTGGTCCTAAGAACAAGAGTTGTTTTCTGGAAAGGAAAGTCACTATTGCATGCCCATTGCCTTACACAAGGCAAAGAGCACTCACATTTTTTCCCAGCAAGTACAGTGTATTGGACTGAATAGGAGTTACTGTTCTTGTCAGTTTCCTAAGCAGAGTTGAACTAGTTATGGCCCTGTGTTGGAAGCACATTTCTTTTGTTCTGAGCAAGCTCACTGTTCTGGCCCTATAGGAAACACAGTAGAGTAGAAGAGTGCTCTTTTCTCTAAAGCAGAGTGTGTTTCTTGTAAGGCGAGCTAGCGTTTGTTTCCCAGTCCTAAATGGAGTTGAATCACATGCAGTTTCTAGTCTTACGAGCAAGAGTTGTTTTATGGTAACAAGAGTCACTATTGCTATGCCATTGCCATACACAGGACAAATAGCACTGGCGTCTGTTCCCAGCAAGTACAGTGTATTGGACTGAAGAGGAGCTACTGTTCTTGTCAGTTTCCTAAGCAGAGTTGAACTAGATATGGTCCGTGTGTGTAGGAAGCACAATTCTTTTGTTCTGAGCAAGCTCACTGTTTGGACCCCATAGGAAACACAGTAGAGTAGAAGAGTGCTCTTTTCTCTAAAGCAGAGTGTGTTTCTTGTAAGGCGAGCTAGCGTTTGCTTCCCAGTCCTAAATGGAGTGGAATCACATGCAGTTTCTGGTCCTAAGATCAAGAGTTGTTTTCTGGTAAGGATAGTCACTATTGGGCTCCCATTGCCATACAAAGTGTGCAAATAGCACTTGCGTCTTTTCCCAGCAAGTACAGTGTATGGAACTGAAGAGGAGCTACTGTTCTTGTCAGTTTCCTAAGAAGAATTGACCTAGATATGGCCCGTGTGCGTAGGAAGCACAGTTCTTTAGTTCTGAGCAAGCTCACTGTTCTGGCCCTATAGGAAACACAGTAGAGTAGAAGAGTGCTCTTTTCTCTAAAGCAGAGTGTGTTTCTTGTAAGGCTAGCTAGCGTTTGTTTCCCGGTCCTAAGTGGAGTTGAATCACATGGAGTTTCTAGTCTTACGAGCAAGAGTTGTTTTATGGTAACAAGAGTCACTATTGCTCTGCCTTTGCCATACACAGGACAAATAGCACTGGCGTCTGTTCCCAGCAAGTACAGTGTAATGGACTGAAGAGGATCTACTGTTCTTGTCAGGTTCCTAAGCAGAATTGAACTAGATATGGCCGTGTGTGTAGGAAGCACAGTTTTTTTGTTCTGAGGAAGCTCACTGTTCAGAACACATAGGAAACACAGTAGAGTAGAAGAGTGCTCTTTTCTCAAAAGCAGAGTTTGTTTCTTGGAAGTCGAGCTAGCGTTTGTTTCCCAGTCCTAAATGGAGTTGAGTCACATGCAGATTTTTGTCCTACGAGCAAGAGTTGTTTTCTGGTAAGACAAGTCACTATTGTGCTCCAATTGCCATACACAGTGCAAATAGCACTCGCGTCTGTTCCCCGAAAGTACAGTGTATTGGACTGAAGAGGAGCTAGTGTTCTTGTCAGTTTCCTAAGCAGAGTTGAACTAGATATGGCCCGTGTGTGTAGGAAGCACAGTTCTTTTGTTCTGAGCAAGCTCACTGTTCGGACCCCATAGGAAACACAGTAGAGTAGAAGAGTGATCTTTTCTCAAAAGCAGAGTGTGTTTCATGTAAGGCGAGCTAGCATTTGTTTCCCAGTCCTAAATGGAGTTGAATCACATGCAGTTTCTGGTCCTATGAGCAAGAGTTGTTTTCTGGTAAGGAAAGTCACTATTGCGCTCCCATTGCCATACACAGTGCAAATAGCACTCGCGTCTGTTCCCAGCAAGTACAGTGTATCGGACTGAACAGGAGCTACTGTTCTTTTCAGTTTCCTAAGCAGAGTTGAACTAGATATGGCTCATGTGTAGGAAGCACAGTTCTTTGTTCTGAGCAAGCTCACTGTTCTGGCCCTATAGGAAACACTGTAGAGTAGAAGAGTGCTATTTTCTCTAAAGCAGAGTGTGTTTCTGTAAGGCGAGCTAGAATTTGTTTCCCAGTCCTAAATGGAGTTGAATCACATGCAGTTTCTGGTCCTACGAACAAGAGTTGTTTTCTGGTAAGGAAAGTCACTATTGCACTCCCATTGCCCTACACAAGGCAAATAGCACTTGCGTCTTTTCCCAGCAAGTACAGTGTATTGGACTGAAAAGGAGCTACCGTTCTTGTCAATTTACTAAGCAGAGTTGAACTAGATGTGGTCCGTGTGTGTATTAAGCACAGTTCTTTTGTTCTGAGCAAGCTCACTGTTTGGACCCCATAGGAAACACAGTAGAGTAGAAGAGTGCTATTTTCTCTAAAGCAGAGTGTGTTTCTTGTAAGGCGAGCTAGAATTTGTTTCCCAGTCCTAAATGGAGTGGAATCACATGCAGTTTCTAGTCCTACGAGCAAGAGTTGTTTTCTGGTAAGGAAAGTCACTATTGTGCTCCCTTTGGCATACACAGTGCAAATAGCACATGCATAGGTTCCCAGCAAGTACAGTGTATAGGACTGAAGAGGAGCTACTGTTCTTGTCAGTTTCCTAAGCAGAGTTGAACTAGATATGGTCCGTGTGTGTAGGAAGCACAGATCTTTTGTTCGGAGCAAGCTCACTGTTTGGACCCCATAGTAAACACAGTAGAGTAGAAGAGTGCTCTTTTCTCTAAAGCAGAGTGTGTTTCTTGTAAGGCGAGCTAGCATTTGCTTCCCAGTCCTAAGTGGAGTGGTATCACATGCAGTTTCTGGTCCTACGAGCAAGAGTTGTTTTCTGGTAAGGAAAGTAACTATTGCGCTCCCATTGCCATACACAGTGCAAATAGCCCTCCTGTCTGTTTCCAGCAATTACAGTGTATTGGACTGAAGAGGAGCTACTGTTCTTCTCAGTTTCCTAAGCAGAGTTGAACTAGATATGGCCCGTGTGTGTAGGAAGCACAGTTCTTTTGTTCTGAGCAAGCTCACTGTTCGGACCCCATAGGAAGCACGGTAGAGTAGAAGAGAGCTCTTTTCTCAAAAGCAAAGTGTGTTTCTTGTAAGGCGAGCTAGCGTTTGTTTCCCAGTCCTAAATGGAGTTGAGTCACATGCAGTTTTTTGTCCTACGAGCAAGAGTTGTTTTCTGGTAAGACTAGTCACTATTGTGCTCCAATTGCCATACACAGTGCAAATAGCACTCGCGTCTGTTCCCCGAAAGTACAGTGTCTTGGACTGAAGAGGAGCTACTGTTCCTCTCAGTTTCCTAAGCAGAGTTGAACTAGATATGGCCGGTGTGTGTAGGAAGCACAGTTCTTTTGTTCTGAGCAAGCTCACTGTTCGGACCCCATAGGAAGCACAGTAGAGTAGAAGAGTGCTCTTTTCTCAAAAGCAGAGTGTGTTTCATGTAAGGAGAGCTAGCATTTGTATCCCAGTCTTAAATGGAGTTGAATCACATGCAGTTTCTGGTTCTATGAGCATTAGTTGTTTTCTGGTAAGGAAAGTCACTATTGCGCTCCCATTGCCATACACAGTGCAAATAGCACTCACGTCAGTTCCCAGCAAGTACAGTGTTTCGGACTGAAGAGGAGCTACTGTTCTTGTCAGTTTCCTAAGCAGAGTTGAACTAGATATGGCCCGTGTGTGTAGGAAGCACAGTTCTTTTGTTCTGAGCAAGCTCACTGTTTGGACCTCAAATGAAACAAAGTAGAGTAGAAGAGTGCTCTTTTCTCAGAAGCAGAGTGTGTTTCTTGTAAGGCTAGCTAGCGTTTGTTTCGCAGTCCTAAATGGAGTTGAATCACATGCAGTTTCTGGTCCTATGAGCAAGAGTTGTTTACTGGTAAGGAAAGTCACTATTGTGCTCCCCTTGCCTTACACATTGCAAATAGCTCTCGCGTCTGTTCCCAGCAAGTACAGTGTATCAGACTGAAGAGGATATACTGTTCTTGTCAGTTTCCTAAGCAGAGTTGAACTAGATATGGCCCGTGTGTGTAGGAAGCACAGTTCTTATGTTCTGAGCAAGTTCACTCTTCTGGCCCTATAGGAAACAGAGTAGAGTAGAAGAGTGCTCTTTTCTCAAAAAAAGAGTGTGTTTCTTGTAAGGCGAGCTTTCATTTGTTTCCCAGTCCTAAATGGAGTTGAGTCACATGCAGTTTTTTGTCCTACGAGCAAGAGTTGTTTTCTGGTAAGACGAGTCACTATTGTGCTCCAATTGCCATACACAGTGCAAATAGCACTCGCGTCTGTTCCCCGCAAGTACATTGTATTGTACTGAAGAGGATCTACTGTTTTTGTCAGTTTCCTAAGCAGAGTTGAACTAGATATGGCCCGTGTGTGTAGGAAGCACAGTTCTTTTGTTCTGAGCAAGTTCATTGTTCGGACCCCAAAGGAAGCACAGTAGAGTAGAAGAGTGCTCTTTTCTCAAAAGCAGAGTGTTTTTCATGTAAGGGGAGCTAGAGTTTGTTTTCCAGTCATAAATGGAGTTGAATCACTTGCAGTTTCTGGTCTAACGAGCAACAGTTGTTTTCTGGTAAGGAAAGTCACTATTGCGCTCCCATTGCCATACACAGTGCAAATAGCACTCGCGTCTGTACCCAGCAAGTACAGTGTATCGGACTGAAGAGGAGCTACTGTTCTTGTCAGTTTCCAAAGCAGAGTTGAACTAGATATGGCCCGTGTGTAGGAAGCACAGTTTTTTTGTTCTGAGCAAGCTCACTTTTCGGAACACATAGGAAACACAGTAGAGTAGAAGAGTGCTCTTTTCTCAAAAGCAGAGTGTGTTTCTTGTAAGGCAAGCTAGCATTTGTTTCCCAGTCCTAAATGGAGTTGAATCACATGCAGTTTTTTGTCCTACGAGCAAGAGTTGTTTTCTGGTAAGACAGGTCACTATTGTGCTCCAATTGCCATACACAGTGCAAATAGCACTCGCGTCTGTTCCCCGCAAGTACAGTGTATTGGACGGAAGAGGAGCTACTGTTCTTGTCAGTTTACTAAGCAGAGTTGAACTAGATATGGTCCGTGTGTGTAGGAAGCACAGTTCTTTTGTTCTGAGCAAGCTCACTGTTTGGACCCCATAGGAAACACAGTAGAGTAGAAGAGTGCTCTTTTCTCAAAAGCAGAGTGTGTTTCTTGGAAGTCGAGCTAGTGTTTCTTTCCCAGTCCTAAATGGAGTTGAGTCACATGCAGTTTTTTTGTCCTACGAGCAAGAGTTGTTTTCTGGTAAGACAGGTCACTATTGTGCTCCAATTGCCATACACAGTGCAAATAGCACTCGCGTCTGTTCCCCGCAAGTACAGTGTATTGGACGGAAGAGGAGCTACTGTTCTTGTCAGTTTTCTAAGGAGAGTTGAACTAGATATGGCCCGTGTGTGTAGGAAGCACAGTTCTTTTGTTCTGAGCAAGCTCACTGTTTGGAACCCATAGGAAACAGAGTAGAGTAGAAGAGTGCTCTTTTCTCAAAAGCAGAGTGTGTTTCATGTAAGGCGATCTAGCATTTTTTTCCCAGTCCTAAATGGAGTTGAATCACATGCAGTTTCTGGTCTTAGGAGCAAGAGTTTTTTTTCTGTTAAGGAAAGTCACTATTGCGCTCCCATTGCCATACACAGTGCAAATAGCACTCGCGTCTGTTCCCAGCAAGTACAGTGTATCGGACTGAAGGGGAGGTACTGTTCTTGTCAGTTTCCTAAGCAGAGTTGAACGAGATATGGCCCGTGTGTAGGAAGCACAGTTGTTTTGTTCTGAGCAAGCTCACTGTTCTGGCCCTATAGGAAAAACAGTAGAGTAGAAGAGTGCTCTTTTCTCTAAAGCAGAGTGTGTTTCTTGCAAGGTGAGCTAGCTTTTGTTTCCCAGTTCTAAATGGAGTTGAATCACATGCAGTTTCTGGTCCTACAAGCAAGAGTTGTTTTCTGGTAAGAAGAGTCACTATTGTGCTGCCATTGCCATACACAGGACAAATAGCACTGGCGTCTGTTCCCAGCAAATACAGTGTATTGTACTGAAGAGGATCTACTGTTCTTGTCAGGTTCCTAAGCAGAATTGAACTAGATATGGCCGTGTGTGTAGGAAGCACAGTTCTTTTGTTCTGAGCAGCTCACTGTTCGGACCCCATAGGAAACACAGTAGAGTAGAAGAGTGCTCTTTTCTCAAAAGCAGAGTGTGTTTCTTGTAAGGCGAGCTTTCATTTGTTTCCCAGTCCTAAATGGAGTTGAGTCACATGCAGTTTTTTGTCCTACGAGCAAGAGTTGTTTTCTGGTAAGACGAGTCACTATTGTGCTCCAATTGCCATACACAGTGCAAATAGCACTCGCGTCTGTTCCCCGCAAGTACATTGTATTGTACTGAAGAGGATCTACTGTTTTTGTCAGTTTCCTAAGCAGAGTTGAACTAGATATGGCCCGTGTGTGTAGGAAGCACAGTTCTTTTGTTCTGAGCAAGTTCACTGTTCGGACCCCATAGGAAGCACAGTAGAGTAGAAGAGTGCTCTTTTCTCAAAAGCAGAGTGTTTTTCATGTAAGGCGAGCTAGCATTTGTTTCCCAGTCCTAAATGGAGTTGAATCACATGCAGTTTCTGGTCCTACGAGCAAGAGTTGTTTTCTGGTAAGAAGAGTCACTATTGCGCTGTCATTGCCATACACAGGACAAATAGCACTGGCGTCTGTTCCCAGCAAGTACAGTGTATTGGACTGAAGAGGATATACTGTTCTTGTCAGGTTCCTAAGCAGACTTGAACTAGATATAGCCGTGTGAGTAGGAAATACAGTTTTTTTGTTCTGAGCAAGCTCACTCTTCGGAACACATAGGAAACACAGTAGAGTAGAAGAGTGCTCTTTTCTCAAAAGCAGAGTGTGTTTCATGTAAGGCGACCTAGCATTTGTTTCCCACTCCTAAGTGCAGTTGAATCACATGCAATTTCTGGTCCTATGAACAAGAGTTGTTTTCTGGTAAGGAGTCACTATTGCGCACCCATTGCCCTTAACAAGGAAAATAGCACTCGCGTCTTTTCCCAGCAAGTACAGTGTATTGGACTGAATAGGAGCTACTGTTCTTGTCAGTTTACTAAGCAGAGTTGAACTAGATATGGTCCGTGTGTGTAGGAAGCACAGTTCTTTTGTTCTGAGCAAGCTCACTGTTTGGACCCCATAGGAAACACAGTAGAGTAGAAGAGTGCTCTTTTCTCAAAAGCAGAGTGTGTTTCTTGGAAGTCGAGCTAGTGTTTCTTTCCCAGTCCTAAATGGAGTTGAGTCACATGCAGTTTTTTGTCCTACGAGCAAGAGTTGTTTTCTGGTAAGACAAGTCACTATTGTGCTCCAATTGCCATACACAGTGCAAATAGCACACGCGTCTGTTCCCCGCAAGTACAGTGTATTGGACGGAAGAGGAGCTACTGTTCTTGTCAGTTTCCTAAGGAGAGATGAACTAGATATGGCCCGTGTGTGTAGGAAGCACAGTTCTTTTGTTCTGAGCAAGCTCACTGTTTGGAACCCATAGGAAACAGAGTAGAGTAGAAGAGTGCTCTTTTCTCAAAAGCAGAGTGTGTTTCATGTAAGGCGATCTAGCATTTTTTTCCCAGTCCTAAATGGAGTTGAATCACATGCAGTTTCTGGTCTTACGAGCAAGAGTTTTTTTCTGTTAAGGAAAGTCACTATTGCGCTCCCATTGCCATACACAGTGCAAATAGCACTCGCGTCTGTTCCCTGCAAGTACAGTGTATCGGACTGAAGGGGAGGTACTGTTCTTGTCAGTTACCTAAGCAGAGTTGAACGAGATATGGCCCGTGTGTAGGAAGCACAGTTGTTTTGTTCTGAGCAAGCTCACTGTTCTGGCCCTATAGGAAAAACAGTAGAGTAGAAGAGTGCTCTTTTCTCTAAAGCAGAGTGTGTTTCTTGCAAGGTGAGCTAGCTTTTGTTTCCCAGTTCTAAATGGAGTTGAATCACATGCAGTTTCTGGTCCTACAAGCAAGAGTTGTTTTCTGGTAAGAAGAGTCACTATTGTGCTGCCATTGCCATACACAGGACAAATAGCACTGGCGTCTGTTCCCAGCAAATACAGTGTATTGTACTGAAGAGGATCTACTGTTCTTGTCAGGTTCCTAAGCAGAATTGAACTAGATATGGCCGTGTGTGTAGGAAGCACAGTTCTTTTGTTCTTAGCAGCTCACTGTTCGGACCCCATAGGAAACACAGTAGAGTAGAAGAGTGCTCTTTTCTCAAAAGCAGAGTGTGTTTCTTGTAAGGCGAGCTTTCATTTGTTTCCCAGTCCTAAATGGAGTTGAGTCACATGCAGTTTTTTGTCCTATGAGCAAGAGTTGTTTTCTGGTAAGACGAGTCACTATTGTGCTCCAATTGCCATACACAGTGCAAACAGCACTCGCGTCTGTTCCCCGCAAGTACATTGTATTGTACTGAAGAGGATCTACTGTTTTTGTCAGTTTCCTAAGCAGAGTTGAACTAGATATGGCCCGTGTGTGTAGGAAGCACAGTTCTTTTGTTCTGAGCAAGTTCACTGTTCGGACCCCATAGGAAGCACAGTAGAGTAGAAGCGTGCTCTTTTCTCAAAAGCAGAGTGTTTTTCATGTAAGGCGAGCTAGCATTTGTTTCCCAGTCCTAAATGGAGTTGAATCACATGCAGTTTCTGGTCCTACGAGCAAGAGTTGTTTTCTGGTAAGAAGAGTCACTATTGCGCTGTCATTGCCATACACAGGACAAATAGCACTGGCGTCTGTTCCCAGCAAGTTCAGTGTATTGGACTGAAGAGGATATACTGTTCTTGTCAGGTTCCTAAGCAGACTTGAACTAGATATAGCCGTGTGAGTAGGAAATACAGTTTTTTTGTTCTGAGCAAGCTCACTCTTCGGAACACATAGGAAACACAGTAGAGTAGAAGAGTGCTCTTTTCTCAAAAGCAGAGTGTGTTTCATGTAAGGCGACCTAGCATTTGTTTCCCACTCCTAAGTGCAGTTGAATCACATGCAGTTTCTGGTCCTATGAACAAGAGTTGTTTTCTGGTAAGGAGTCACTATTGCGCTCCCATTGCCCTTCACAAGGCAAATAGCACTCGCGTCTTTTCCCAGCAAGTACAGTGTATTGGACTGAATAGGAGCTACTCTTCTTGTCAGTTTACTAAGCAGAGTTGAACTAGATATCGTCCGTGTGTAGGGAGCACAGTTCTTTTGTTCTGAGCAAGCTCACTGTTTGGACCCCATCGGAAACACAGTAGAGTAGAAGAATGCTCTTTTCTCTAAAGCAGAGTGTGTTTCTTGTAAGGCAAGCTACCGTTTGTTTCCCAGTCCTAAATGGAGTGGAATCACATGCAGTTTCTGGTCCTACGAGCAAGAGTTGTTTTCTGGTAAGGAAAGTCACTATTGCACTCCCATTGCCATACACAGTGCAAATAGCCCTCCCGTCTGTTCCCAGCAAGTACAGTGTATTGGACTGAAGAGGAACAACTGTTCTTCTCAGTTTCCTAAGCGGAGTTGAACTAGATATGGCCCGTGCTTGTAGGAAGCACAGTTCTTTTTTTCTGAGCAAGCTCACTGTTCTGGCCCTATAGGAAATACAGTAGAGTAGAAGAGTGCTCTTTTCCTAAAAGCAGAGTGTGTTTCTTGTAAAGCGAGTTGGAGTTTGTTTCCCAGTCCTAAATGGAGTTGAATCACATGGAGTATCTGGTCCTACGAGCAAGACTTGTTTTCTGGTAAGAAGAGTCACTATTGCGCTGCCATTGCCATAGCACTGGCGTCTGTTCCCAGCAAGTACAGTGTATTGGACTGAAGAGGATATACTGTTCTTGTCAGGTTCCTAAGCAGACTTGAACTAGATATAACCGTGTGAGTAGGAAGTACAGTTTTTTTGTTCTGAGCAAGCTCACTGTTCGGAACACATAGGAAACACAGTAGAGTAGAAGAGTGCTCTTTTCTCAAAAGCAGAGTGTGTTTCTTGTAAGGCGAGCTAGCATTTGTTTCCCAGTCCTAAATGGAGTTGAATCACATGCAGTTTCTGGTCCTACGAGCAAGAGTTGTTTTCTGGTAAGAAGAGTCACTATTGCGCTGCCTTTACCATACACAGGACTAATAGCATTGGCGTCTGTTCCCAGCAAGTACAGTGTATTGGACTGTAGAGGATCTACTGTTCTTGTCAGGTTCCTAAGCAGAATTGAACTAGATATGGCCGTGTGTGTAGGAAGCACAGTTCTTTTGTTCTGAGCAAGCTCACTGTTCGGACCCCAGAGGAAACACAGTAGAGTAGAAGAGTGCTCTTTTCTCAAAAGCAGAGTGTGTTTCTTGTAAGGCGAGCTAGCGTTTGCTTCCCTGTCCTAAATTGAGTTGAGTCACATGCAGTTTTTTGTCCTACGAGCAAGAGTTGTTTTCTGGTAAGACGAGTCACTATTGTGCTCCCATTGCCATACACAGTGCAAATAGCACTCGCGTCTGTTCCCCGCAAGTACAGTGTATTGGACAGAAGAGGAGCTACTGTTCTTGTCAGTTTCCTAAGCAGAGTTGAAATAGATATGGCCCGTGTGTGTAGGAAGCACAGTTTTTTTGTTCTGAGCAAGCAAGTTTTTTTGTTCTGGACAGAAGAGGAGCTACTGTTCTTGTCAGTTTCCTAGGCAGAGTTGAACTAGATATGGCCCGTGTGTGTAGGAAGCACAGTTCTTTTGTTCTGAGCAACTCACTGTTCGGACCCCATAGGAAACACAGTAGAGTAGAAGAGTGCTCTTTTCTCTAAAGCAGAGTGTGTTTCTTGTAAGGCGAGCTACCGTTTAATTCCCAGTCCTAAATGGAGTGGAGTCACATGCAGTTTCTGGTCCTACGAGCAAGAGTTATTTTCTGGTAAGGAAAGTCACTATTGCGCTCCCATTGCCATACACAGTGCAAATAGCCTTCCCGTCTGTTCCCAGCAAGTACAGTGTATTGGATTGAAAAGGAGCTACTGTTCTTCTCAGTTTCTTAAGCAGAGTTGAACTAGATATGGCCCGTGTGTGTAAGAAGTACAGTTTTTTTGTTCTGAACAAGCTCACTGTTCGGAACACATAGGAAACACAGTAGAGTAGAAGAGTGCTCTTTTCTCAAAAGCAGAGTGTGTTTCATGTAAGGCGACCTAGCATTTGTTTCCCACTCCTAAGTGGAGTTGAATCACATGCAGTTTCTGGTCCTACGATCAAGAGTTGTTTTCTGGTAAGAAGAGTCACTATTGGGCTCCCATTGCCGTACACAGTACAAATAGCACTCGCGTCTGTTCCCAGCAAGTACAGTGTATTGGACTGAATAGGAGCTACTGTTCTTGTTGGTTTCCTAAGCAGAGTTGAACTAGATATGGCCCGTGTGTGTAGGAAGCACAGTTATTTTGTTCTGTGCAAACTCACTGTTCGGACTGCATAGGAAACACAATAGAGTAGAAGAGTACTCTTTTCTCAAAAGCAGAGTGTGTTTCATGTATGCGAGCTAGCATTTGTTTCCCAGTCCTAAATGGAGTTGAATCACATGCAGTTTCTGGTCCTACGAGCAAGAGTTGTTTTCTGGTAAGGAAAGTAACTATTGCGCTCCCATTGCCATACACAGTGCAAATAGCACTCGCGTCTTTTCCCAGCAAGTACAGTGTATTGGACTGAATAGGAGCTACTGTTCTTGTCAGTTTCCTAAGCAGAGTTGAACTAGATATGGTCCGTGTGTATAGGAAGCACAGTTCTTTTGTTCTGAGCAAGCTCACTGTTTGGACCCCATAGGAAACACAGTAGAGTAGAAGAGTGCTCTTTTCTCTACAGCAGAGTGTGTTTCTTGTAAGGCAAGCTACCGTTTGTTTTCCAGTCCTAAATGGAGTGGAATCACATGGAGTTTCTGGTCCTACGAGCAAGAGTTGTTTTCTGGTAAGGAAAGTCACTATTGCGCTCCCATTGCCATACACAGTGCAAATAGCCCTCCCGTCTGTTCCCAGCAAGTACAGTGTATTGGACTGAAGAGGAGCTACTGTTCTTCTCAGTTTCCTAAGCAGAGTTGAACTAGATATGGCCCGTGTGTGTAGGAAGCACAGTTCTTTTTTTCCGAGCTAGCTCACTGTTCTGGCCCTATAAGAAACACAGTAGAGTAGAAGATTGCTCTTTTCTCAAAAGCAGAGTGTGTTTCTTGTAAAGCGAGCTAGAGTTTGTTTCCCAGTCCTAAATGGAGTTGAATCACATGCAGTTTCTGGTCCTACGAGCAAGAGTTGTTTTCTGGTAAGAAGAGTCACTATTGCACTGCCATTGCCATACACAGGACAAATAGCACTGGCGTCTGTTCCCAGCAAGTACAGTGTATTGGACTGAAGAGGATATACTGTTCTTGTCAGGTTCCTAAGCAGACTTGAACTAGATATGGCCGTGTGAGTAGGAAGTACAGTTTTTTTGTTCTGAGCAAGCTCACTCTTCGGAACACATAGGAAACACAGTAGAGTAGAAGAGTGCTCTTTTCTCAAAAGCAGAGTGTGTTTCATGTAAGGCGAGCTAGTGTTTGTTTCCCAGTCCTAAATGGAGTTGAGTCACATGCAGTTTTTTGTCCTACGAGCAAGAGTTGTTTTCTGGTAAGACAAGTCACTATTGTGCTCCAATGCCATACACAGTGCAAATAGCACTCGCGTCTGTTCCCCCCAAGTACAGTGTATTGGACTGAAGAGGAGCTACTGTTCTTGTTGGTTTCCTAAGCAGAGTTGAACTAGATATGGCCCGTGTGTGTAGGAAGCACAGTTCTTTTGTTCTGAGCAAGCTCACTGTTCGGACCCCAGAGGAAACACAGTAGAGTAGAAGAGTGCTCTTTTCTCAAAAGCAGAGTGTGTTTCTTGTAAGGCGAGCTTTCATTTGTTTCGCACTCCTAAATGGAGTTGAGTCACATGCAGTTTTTTGTCCTACGAGCAAAAGTTGTTTTATGGTAAGACGAGTCACTATTGTGCTCAAATTGCATACACAGTGCAAATAGCACTCGCGTCTGTTCCCCGCACGTACAGTGTATTGGACGGAAGAGAGCAACTGTTCTTGTCAGTTTCCTAAGCAGAGTTGAAATAGATATGGCCCGTGTGTGTAGGAAGCACAGTTCTTTTGTTCTGAGCAAGCTCACTGTTTGGACCCCATAGGAAACACAGTAGAGTAGAAGAGTGCTCTTTTCTCTAAAGCAGAGTGTATTTCTTGTAAGGCGAGCTACCGTTTGATTCCCAGTCCTAAATGGAGTGGAGTCACATGCAGTTTTGGTCCTACGAGCAAGTGTTGTTTTCTGGTAAGGAAAGTCACTATTGCGCTCCCATTGCCATACAAAGTGCAAATAGCCTTCCCGTCTGTTCCCAGCAAGTACAGTGTATTGGATTGAAAAGGAGCTACTGTTCTTCTCAGTTTCCTAAGCAGAGTTGAACTAGATATGGCCCGTGTGTGTAGGAAGTACAGTTCTTTTTTTCTGAGCAAGCTCACTCTTCTGGCCATATAAGAAACACAGTAGAGTAGAAGAGTGCTCTTTTCTCAAAAGCAGAGTGTGATTCTTGTAAAGGGAGCTAGAGTTTGATTCCCAGTCCTAAATGGAGTTGAATCACATGCAATTTCTGGTCCTACGAGCAAGAGTTGTTTTATGGTAAGAAGAGTCACTATTGCGCTGCCATTGCCATACACAGGACAAATAGCACATGCGTCTGTTCCCAGCAAGTACAGTGTATTGGACTGAAGAGGATCTACTGTTCTTGTCAGGTTCCTTAGCAGACTTGAACTAGATATGGTCCGTGTGTGTAGGAAGCACAGTTCTTTTGTTCTGAGCAAGCTCACTGTTTGGACCCCATAGGAAACACAGTAGAGTAGAGGAGTGCTCTTTTCTGAAAAGCAGAGTGTGTTTCTTGTAAAGCGAGCTAGAGTTTGTTTTCCAGTCCTAAATGGAGTTGAATCACATGCAGTTTCTGGTCCTACGATCAAGAGTTGTTTTCTGGTAAGAAGAGTCACTATTGCGCTGCCATTGCCATACACAGGACAAATAGCACTGGCGTCTGTTCCCAGCAAGTACAGTGTATTGGACTGTAGAGGATCTACTGTTCTTGTCAGGTTCCTAAGCAGACTTGAAATAGATATGGCCGTGTGAGTAGGAAGTACAGATTTTTGTTCTGAGCAAGCTCACTGTTCGGAACACATAGGAAACACAGTAGAGTAGAAGAGTGCTCTTTTCTCAAAAGCAAAGTATGTTTCTTGGAAGTTGAGCTAGCGTTTGTTTCCCAGTCCTAAATGGAGTTGAGTCACATGCAGTTTTTTTTCCTACGAGCAAGAATTGTTTTCTGGTAAGACGAGTCACTATTGTGCTCCAATTGCCATACACAGTGCAAATAGCATTCGCGTCTGTTCCCCGCAAGTACAGTGTATTGGAATGAAGAAGATCTACTGTTCTTGTCAGTTTCCTAAGCATAGTTGAACTAGATATGGCCCGTGTGTTAGGAAGCACAGTTCTTTTGTTCTGAGTAAGCTCACTGTTCGGACCCCATAGGAAGCACAGTAGATTAGAAGAGTGCTCTTTTCTCAAAAGCAGAGTGTGTTTCATGTAAGGCGAGCTAGCATTTGTTTCCCAGTCCTAAATGGAGTTGAATCACATGCAGTTTCTGGTCCTACGATCAAGAGTTGTTTTCTGGTAAGGAAAGTCACTATTGCGCTCCCATTGCCATACACAGTGCAAATAGCACTCGCGTCTGTTCCCAGCAAGTACAGTGTATCGGACTGAAGAGGAGCTACTGTTCTTGTCAGTTTCCTAAGCAAAGTTGAACTAGTTATGGCCCGTGTGTAGGAAACACAGTTCTTTTTTTCTGAGCAAGCTCACTGTTCTGGCCTTATAGGAAACACAGTAGAGTAGAAGAGTGCTCTTTTCTTAAAAGCAGAGTGTTATTCTTGTAAAGCGAGCTAGAGTTTGTTTCCCAGTCCTAAATGGAGTTGAATCACATGAAGTTTCTGGTCCTAAGAGCAAGAGTTGTTTTCTGTTAAGAAGAGTAACTATTGCGCTGCCATTGCCATACACAGGACAAATAGCACTGGCGTCTGTTCCCAGCAAGTACAGTGTATTGAACTGAAGAGGATCTACTGTACTTGTCAGGTTCCTAAGCAGACTTGAACTAGATATGGCCGTGTGAGTAGGAAGCACAGTTTTTTTGTTCTGAGCAAGCTCACTGTTCTGGCCTTATAGGAAACAAAGTAGAGTAGAAGAGTGCTCTTTTATCAAAAGCAGAGTGTGTTTCTAGGAAGTCGAGCTAGCGTTTGTTTCCCAGTCCTAAATGGAGTTGAGTCACATGCAGTTTTTTGTCCTATGAGCAAGAGTTGTTTCCTGGTAAGACAAGTCACTATTGTGCTCCAATTGCCATACACAGGACAAATAGCACTGGCGTCTGTTCACAGCAAGTACAGTGTATTGGACTGTAGAGGATCTACTGTTCTTGTCAGTTTACTAAGCAGAGTTGAACTAGATATGGTCCGTGTGTGTAGGAAGCACAGTTCTTTTGTTCTGAGCAAGCTCACTGTTTGGAACCCATAGGAATACACAGTAGAGTAGAAGAGTGCTCTTTTCTCAAAAGCAGAGTGTGTTTCTTGGAAGTCGAGCTAGTGTTTCTTTCCCAGTCCTAAATGGAGTTGAGCCACATGCAGTTTTTTGTCCTACGAGCAAGAGTTGTTTTCTGGTAAGACAAGTCACTATTGTGCTCCAATTGCCATACACAGTGCAAATAGCACTCGCGTCTGTTCCCCGCAAGTACAGTGTATTGGACGGAAGAGGAGCTACTGCTCTTGTCAGTTTCCTAAGGAGAGTTGAACTAGATATGGCCCGTGTGTGTAGGAAGCACAGTTCTTTTGTTCTGAGCAAGCTCACTGTTTGGAACCCATAGGAAACAGAGTAGAGTAGAAGAGTGCTCTTTTCTCAAAAGCAGAGTGTGTTTCATGTAAGGCGATCTAGCATTTTTTTCCCAGTCCTAAATGGAGTTGAATCACATGCAGTTTCTGGTCTTAGGAGCAAGAGTTTTTTTTCTGTTAAGGAAAGTCACTATTGCGCTCCCATTGCCATACACAGTGCAAATAGCACTCGCGTCTGTTCCCAGCAAGTACAGTGTTTCGGACTGAAGGGGAGGTACTGTTCTTGTCAGTTTCCTAAGCAGAGTTGAACGAGATATGGCCCGTGTGTGTAGGAAGCACAGTTCTTTTGTTCTGAGCAAGCTCACTGTTCTGGCCCTATAGGAAACACAGTAGAGTAGAGGAGTGCTCTTTTCTCAAAAGCAGAGTGTGTTTCTTGTAAAGCGAGCTAGAGTTTGTTTCCCAGTCCTAAATGGAGTTGAATCACATGCAGTTTCTGGTCCTACGATCAAGAGTTGTTTTCTGGTAAGGAAAGTCACTATTGCGCTCCCATTGCCATACACAGTGCAAATAGCACTCGCGTCTGTTCCCAGCAAGTACAGTGTATCGGACTGAAGAGGAGCTACTGTTCTTGTCAGTTTCCTAAGCAAAGTTGAACTAGCTATGGCCCGTGTGTAGGAAGCACAGTTCTTTTTTTCTGAGCAAGCTCACTGTTCTGGCCTTATAGGAAACACAGTAGAGTAGAAGAGTGCTCTTTTCTCAAAAGCAGAGTGTGATTCTTGTAAAGCGAGCTAGAGTTTGTTTCCCAGTCCTAAATGGAGTTGAATCACATGAAGTTTCTGGTCCTAAGAGCAAGAGTTGTTTTCTGTTAAGAAGAGTAACTATTGCGCTGCCATTGCCATACACAGGACAAATAGCACTGGCGTCTGTTCCCAGCAAGTACAGTGTATTGAACTGAAGAGGATCTACTGTACTTGTCAGGTTCCTAAGCAGACTTGAAGTAGATATGGCCGTGTGAGTAGGAAGCACAGTTTTTTTGTTCTGAGCAAGCTCACTGTTCTGGCCTTATAGGAAACAAAGTAGAGTAGAAGAGTGCTCTTTTATCAAAAGCAGAGTGTGTTTCTAGGAAGTCGAGCTAGCATTTGTTTCCCAGTCCTAAATGGAGTTGAGTCACATGCAGTTTTTTGTCCTACGAGCAAGAGTTGTTTTCTGGTAAGACAAGTCACTATTGTGCTCCAATTGCCATACACAGGACAAATAGCACTGGCGTCTGTTCCCAGCAAGTACAGTGTATTGGACTGAAGAGGATCTACTATTCTTGTCAGGTTCCTAAGCAGACTTGAACTAGATATGGCCGTGAGTGTAGGAAGCACAGTTTTTTTGTTCTGAGCAAGCTCACTGTTCGGAACACATAGGAAACACAGTAGAGTAGAAGAGTGCTCTTTTCTCAAAAGCAGAGTGTGTTTCTTGTAAGGCGAGATAGCGTTTGTTTCCCAGTCCTAAATGGAGTTGAGTCACATGCAGTTTTTTGTCCTATGAGCAAAAGTTGTTTTCTGGTAAGACAAGTCACTATTGTTCTCCAATTGCCATACACAATGCAAACAGCACTCGCGTCTGTTCCCCGCAAGTACAGTGTATTCGACGGAAGAGGAGCTACTGTTCTTGTCAGTTTCCTAAGCACAGTTGAACTAGATATGGCCCGTGTGTGTATGAAGCACAGTTCCTTTGTTCTGAGCAAGCTCACTATTCGGACCCCATAGGAAACACAGTAGAGTAGAAGAGTGCTCTTTTCTCAAAAGCAGAGTGTTTTTCATGTAAGGCGAGCTAGAGTTTGTTTTCCAATCCTAAATGGAGTTGAATCACATGCATTTTCTGGTCTTACGAGCAACAGTTGTTTTCTGGTAAGGAAAGTCACTAATGCGCTCCCATTGCCATACACAGTGCAAATAGCACTCGCGTCTGTTCCCAGCAAGTACAGTGTATCGGACTGAAGAGGAGCTACTGTTCTTGTCAGTTTACAAAGCAGAGTTGAACTAGATATGGCCCGTGTGTAGGAAGCACAGTTTTTTTGTTCTGAGCAAGCTCAGTTTTCGGAACACATAGGAAACACCGTAGAGAAGAAGAGTGCTCTTTTCTCAAAAGCAGAGTGTGTTTTTGTAAGGCGAGCTAGCGTTTGTTTCCTAGTCCTAAATGGAGTTGAATCACATGCAGTTTCTGGTCCTATGAACAAGAGTTGTTTTCTGGTAAGGAAAGTCACTATTGCGCTCCCATTGCCCTTCACAAGGCAAATAGCACTCGCGTCTTTTCCCAGCAAGTACAGTGTATTGGACTGAATAGGAGCTACTGTTCTTGTCAGTTTACTAAGCAGAGTTGAACTAGATATGGTCCGTGTGTGTAGGAAGCACAGTTCTTTTGTTCTGAGCAAGCTCACTGTTTGGACCCCATAGGAAACACAGTAGAGTAGAAGAGTGCTCTTTTCTCAAAAGCAGAGTGTGTTTCTTGGAAGTCGAGCTAGTGTTTCTTTCCCAGTCCTAAATGGAGTTGAGTCACATGCAGTTTTTTGTCCTACGAGCAAGAGTTGTTTTCTGGTAAGACAAGTCACTATTGTGCTCCAATTGCCATACACAGTGCAAATAGCACTCGCGTCTGTTCCCCGCAAGTACAGTGTATTGGACGGAAGAGGAGCTACTGTTCTTGTCAGTTTCCTAAGGAGAGTTGAACTAGATATGGCCCGTGTGTGTAGGAAGCACAGTTCTTTTGTTCTGAGCAAGCTCACTGTTTGGAACCCATAGGAAACAGAGTAGAGTAGAAGAGTGCTCTTTTCTCTAAAGCAGAGTGTGTTTCTTGTAAGGCAAGCTACCGTTTGTTTTCCAGTCCTAAATGGAGTGGAATCACATGCAGTTTCTGGTCCTACGAGCAAGAGTTGTTTTCTGGTAAGGAAAGTCACTATTGTGCTCCCATTGCCATACACAGTGCAAATAGCCCTCCCGTTTGTTCCCAGCAAGTACAGTGTATTGGACTGAAGAGGAGCTACTGTTCTTCTCAGTTTCCTAAGCAGAGTTGAACTAGACATGGCCCGTGTGTGTAGGAAGCACAGTTCTTTTTTTCCGAGCAAGCTCACTGTTCTGGCCCTATAGGAAACACAGTAGAGTAGAAGAGTGCTCTTTTCTCAAAAGCAGAGTGTGTTTCTTGTAAAGCGACCTAGAGTTTGTTTCCCAGTCCTAAATGGAGTTGAATCACATGCAGTTTCTGGTCCTACGAGCAAGAGTTGTTTTCTGGTAAGAAGAGTCACTATTGCACTGCCATTGCCATACACAGGACAAATAGCACTGGCATCTGTTCCCAGCAAGTACAGTGTATTGGACTGAAGAGGATCTACTGTTCTTGTCAGGTTCCTAAGCAGACTTGAACTAGATATGGCCGTGTGAGTAGGAAGTACAGTTTTTTTGTTCTGAGCAAGCTCACTCTTCGGAACACATAGGAAACACAGTAGAGTAGAAGAGTGCTCTTTTCTCAAAAGCAGAGTGTGTTTCATGTAAGGCGAGCTAGTGTTTGTTTCCCAGTCCTAAATGGAGTTGAGTCACATGCAGTTTTTTGTCCTACGAGCAAGAGTTGTTTTCTGATAAGACAAGTCACTATTGTGCTCCAATGCCATACACAGTGCAAATAGCACTCGCGTCTGTTCCCCCCAAGTACAGTGTATTGGACTGAAGAGGAGCTACTGTTCTTGTTGGTTTCCGAAGCAGAGTTGAACTAGATATGGCCCGTGTGTGTAGGAAGCACAGTTCTTTTGTTCTGAGCAAGCTCACTGTTCGGACCCGATAGGAAACACAATAGAGTAGAAGAGTGCTCTTTTCTCAAATGCAGAGTGTGTTTCATGTAAGGCGAGCTAGCATTTGTTTCCCAGTCCTAAATGGAGTTGAATCACATGCAGTTTCTGGTCCTACGAGCAAGAGTTGTTTTCTGGTAAGAAGAGTCACTATTGCGCTGCCATTGCCATACACAGGACTAATAGCACTGGTGTCTGTTCCCAGCAAGTACAGTGTATTGGACTGTAGAGGATCTACTGTTCTTGTCAGGTTCCTAAGCAGAATTGAACTAGATATGTCCGTGTGTGTAGGAAGCACAGTTCTTTTGTTCTGAGCAAGCTCACTGTTCGGACCCCAGAGGAAACACAGTAGAGTAGAAGAGTGCTCTTTTCTCAAAAGCAGAGTGTGTTTCTTGGAAGTCGAGCTAGTGTTTCTTTCCCAGTCCTA
This sequence comes from Peromyscus eremicus, assembly GCF_949786415.1. Lineage (NCBI taxonomy): Eukaryota > Metazoa > Chordata > Mammalia > Rodentia > Cricetidae > Peromyscus > Peromyscus eremicus. The sequence continues at coordinate 222,030 of NW_026734761.1, forward strand.
AATGGAGTTTAGTCACATGCAGTTTTTTGTCCTACGAGCAAGAGTTGTTTTCTGGTAAGACAAGTCACTATTGTGCTCCAATTGCCATACACAGTGCAAATAGCACTCGCGTCTGTTCCCCGCAAGTACAGTGTAATGGACGGAAGAGGAGCTACTGTTCTTGTCAGTTTCCTAAGGAGAGTTGAACTAGATATGGCCCGTGTGTAGGAAGCACAGTTCTTTTGTTCTGAGCAAGCTCACTGTTTGGAACCCATAGGAAACAGAGTAGAGTAGAAGAGTGCTCTTTTCTCAAAAGCAGAGTGTGTTTCATGTAAGGCGATCTAGCATTTTTTTCCCAGTCCTAAATGGAGTTGAATCACATGCAGTTTCTGGTCTTAGGAGCAAGAGTTTTTTTTCTGTTAAGGAAAGTCACTATTGCGCTCCCATTGCCATACACAGTGCAAATAGCACTCGCGTCTGTTCCCAGCAAGTACAGTGTTTCGGACTGAAGGGGAGGTACTGTTCTTGTCAGTTTCCTAAGCAGAGTTGAACGAGATATGGCCCGTGTGTGTAGGAAGCACAGTTCTTTTGTTCTGAGCAAGCTCACTGTTCTGGCCCTATAGGAAACACAGTAGAGTAGAGGAGTGCTCTTTTCTCAAAAGCAGAGTGTGTTTCTCGTAAAGCGAGCTAGAGTTTGTTTCCCAGTCCTAAATGGAGTTGAATCACATGCAGTTTCTGGTCCTACGATCAAGAGTTGTTTTCTGGTAAGGAAAGTCACTATTGCGCTCCCATTGCCATACACAGTGCAAATAGCACTCGCGTCTGTTCCCAGCAAGTACAGTGTATCGGACTGAAGAGGAGCTACTGTTCTTGTCAGTTTCCTAAGCAAAGTTGAACTAGCTATGGCCCGTGTGTAGAAAGCACAGTTCTTTTTTTCTGAGCAAGCTCACTGTTCTGGCCTTATAGGAAACACAGTAGAGTAGAAGAGTGCTCTTTTCTCAAAAGCAGAGTGTGATTCTTGTAAAGCGAGCTAGAGTTTGTTTCCCAGTCCTAAATGGAGTTGAATCACATGAAGTTTCTGGTCCTAAGAGCAAGAGTTGTTTTCTGTTAAGAAGAGTAACTATTGCGCTGCCATTGCCATACACAGGACAAATAGCACTGGCGTCTGTTCCCAGCAAGTACAGTGTATTGAACTGAAGAGGATCTACTGCACTTGTCAGGTTCCTAAGCAGACTTGAAGTAGATATGGCCGTGTGAGTAGGAAGCACAGTTTTTTTGTTCTGAGCAAGCTCACTGTTCTGGCCTTATAGGAAACAAAGTAGAGTAGAAGAGTGCTCTTTTATCAAAAGCAGAGTGTGTTTCTAGGAAGTCGAGCTAGCATTTGTTTCCCAGTCCTAAATGGAGTTGAGTCACATGCAGTTTTTTGTCCTACGAGCAAGAGTTGTTTTCTGGTAAGACAAGTCACTATTGTGCTCCAATTGCCATACACAGGACAAATAGCACTGGCGTCTGTTCCCAGCAAGTACAGTGTATTCGACGAAAGAGGAGCTACTGCTCTTGTCAGTTTCCTAAGCACAGTTGAACAAGATATGGCCCGTGTGTATATAGCACAGTTCTTTTGTTCTGAGCAAGCTCACTGTTCGGACCCCATAGGAAACACAGTAGAGTAGAAGAGTGCTCTTTTCTCAAAAGCAGAGTGTTTTTCATGTAAGGCGAGCTAGAGTTTGTTTTCCAGTCCTAAATGGAGTTGAATCACATGCAGTTTCTGGTCTTACGAGCAACAGTTGTTTTCTGGTAAGGAAAGTCACTATTGCGCTCCCATTGCCATACACAGTGCAAATAGCACTCGCGTCTGTTCCCAGCAAGTACAGTGTATCGGACTGAAGAGGAGCTACTGTTCTTGTCAGTTTCCAAAGCAGAGTTGAACTAGATATGGCCCGTGTGTAGGAAGCACAGTTTTTTTGTTCTGAGCAAGCTCACTTTTCGGAACACATAGGAAACACAGTAGAGAAGAAGAGTGCTCTTTTCTCAAAAGCAGAGTGTGTTTTTGTAAGGCGAGCTAGCGTTTGTTTCCTAGTCCTAAATGGAGTTGAATCACATGCAGTTTCTGGTCCTATGAACAAGAGTTGTTTTCTGGTAAGGAAAGTCACTATTGCGCTCCCATTGCTCTTCACAACGCAAATAGCACTCGCGTCTTTTCCCAGCAAGTACAGTGTATTGGACTGAATAGGAGCTACTGTTCTTGTCAGTTTACTAAGCAGAGTTGAACTAGATATGGTCCGTGTGTGTAGGAAGCACAGTTCTTTTGTTCTGAGCAAGCTCACTGTTTGGACCCCATAGGAAACACAGTAGAGTAGAAGAGTGCTCTTTTCTCAAAAGCAGAGTGTGTTTCTTGGAAGTCGAGCTAGTGTTTCTTTCCCAGTCCTAAATGGAGTTGAGTCACATGCAGTTTTTTGTCCTACGAGCAAGAGTTGTTTTCTGGTAAGACAAGTCACTATTGTGCTCCAATTGCCATACACAGTGCAAATAGCACTCGCGTCTTTTCCCCGCAAGTACAGTGTATTGGACGGAAGAGGAGCTACTGTTCTTGTCAGTTTCCTAAGGAGAGTTGAACTAGATATGGCCCGTGTGTGTAGGAAGCACAGTTCTTTTGTTCTGAGCAAGCTCACTGTTTGGAACCCATAGGAAACACAGTAGAGTAGAAGAGTGCTCTTTTCTTAAAAGCAGAGTGTGTTTCATGTAAGGCGATCTAGCATTTTTTTCCCAGTCCTAAATGGAGTTGAATCACATGCAGTTTCTGGTCTTACGAGCAAGAGTTTTTTTCTGTTAAGGAAAGTCACTATTGCGCTCCCATTGCCATACACAGTGCAAATAGCACTCGCGTCTGTTCCCAGCAAGTACAGTGTATCGGACTGAAGGGGAGGTACTGTTCTTGTCAGTTTCCTAAGCAGAGTTGAACGAGATATGGCCCGTGTGTAGGAAGCACAGTTGTTTTGTTCTGAGCAAGCTCACTGTTCTGGCCCTATAGGAAACACAGTAGAGTAGAAGAGTGCTCTTTTCTCAAAAGCAGAGTGTGTTTCTTGTAAGGCGAGCTAGCGTTTGTTTCCTAGTCCTAAATGGAGTTGAATCACATGCAGTTTCTGGTCCTATGAACAAGAGTTGTTTTCTGGTAAGGAAAGTCACTATTGCGCTCCCATTGCCCTTCACAAGGCAAATAGCACCCGCGTCTTTTCCCAGCAAGTACAGTGTATTGGACTGAATAGGAGCTACTGTTCTTGTCAGTTTACTAAGCAGAGTTGAACTAGATATGGTCCGTGTGTGTAGGAAGCACAGTTCTTTTGTTCTGAGCAAGCTCACTGTTTGGACCCCATAGGAAACACAGTAGAGTAGAAGAGTGCTCTTTTCTCAAAAGCAGAGTGTGTTTCTTGGAAGTCGAGCTAGCATTTATTTCCCAGTCCTAAATGGAGTTGAGTCACATGCAGTTTTTTGTCCTATGAGCAAGAGTTGTTTTCTGGTAAGACAAGTCACTATTGTGCTCCAATTGCCATACACAGTGCAAATAGCACTCGCGTCTGTTCCCCGCAAGTACAGTGTATTGGACGGAAGAGGAGCTACTGTTCTTGTCAGTTTCCTAAGGAGAGTTGAACTAGATATGTCCCGTGTGTGTAGGAAGCACAGTTCTTTTGTTCTGAGCAAGCTCACTGTTTGGAACCCATAGGAAACAGAGTAGAGTAGAAGAGTGCTCTTTTCTCAAAAGCAGAGTGTGTTTCATGTAAGGCGAGCTAGCGTTCGTTTCCTAGTCCTAAATGGAGTTGAATCACATGCAGTTTCTGGTCCTATGAACAAGAGTTGTTTTCTGGTAAGGAAAGTCACTATTGCGCTCCCATTGCCCTTCACAAGGCAAATAGCACTCGCATCTTTTCCCAGCAAGTACAGTGTATTGGACTGAATAGGAGCAACTGTTCTAGTCAGTTTCCTAAGCAGAGTTGAACTAGTTATGACCCGTGTGTAGGAAGCACAGTTCTTTTGTTTTGAGTAAGCTCACTGTTGTGGCCCTATAGGAAACACAGTAGAGTAGAAGAGTGCTCTTTTCTCTAAAGCAGTGTGTGTTTCTTGGAAGTCGAGCTAGCGTTTCTTTCCCAGTCCTAAATGGAGTTGAATCACATGCAGTTTCTAGTCCTAAGAGCATGAGTTGTTTTATGGTAAGAAGAGTCACTACTGCGCTGCCATTGCCATACACAGGACAAATAGCACTGGCGTCTCTTTTCAGCAAGTACAGTGTATTGGACTGAAGAGGATCTACTGTTCTTGTCAGGTTCCTAAGCAGAATTGAACTAGATATGGCCATGTGTGTAGGAAGCACAGTTCTTTTGTTCTGAGCAAGCTCACTGTTCGGACACAATAGGAAACACAGTAGAGTAGAAGAGTGCTCTTTTCTCAAAAGCAGAGTGTGTTTCTTGTAAGGCGAGCTAGCGTTTGTTTCCCAGTCCTAAATGGAGTGGAATAACATGCAGTTTCTGGTCCTATGAGCAAGAGTTGTTTTCTGGTAAGGAAAGTCACTATTGCGCTCCCATTGCCATACACAGTGCAAATAGCCCTCCCGTCTGTTCCCAGCAATTACAGTGTATTGGACTGAAGAGGAGCTACTGTTCTTGTCAGTTTCCTAAGCAGAGTTGAACTAGATATGGCCCGTGTGTGTAGGAAGCACAGTTCTTTCGTTCTGAGCAAGCTCACTGTTCGGACCCCATAGGAAACACAGGAGAGTAGAAGAGTGCTCTTTTCTAAAAAGCAGAGTGTGTTTCATGTAAGGCGAGCTAGCACTTGTTTCCCATTCCTAAATGGAGTTGAATCACATGCAGTTTCTAGTCCTATGAGCAAGAGTTGTTTTCTGGTAAGAAAGTCACTATTGTGTTCCCATTGCCATACACAGTGCAAATAGCACTCGTGTCTGTATCGAACTGAAGAGGAGCTACTGTTCTTGTCAGTTTCCTAAGCAGAGTTGAACTAGTTATGGCCCGTGTGTAGGAAGCACAGTTCTTTTGTTTTGAGTAAGCTCTCTGTTCTGGCCCTATAGGAAACACAGTAATGTAGAAGAGTGCTCTTTTCTCTAAAGCAGTGTGTGTTTCTTGTAAGGCGAGCTAGCGTTTGTTTCCCAGTCCTAAATGGAGTTGAATCACATGCAGTTTCTAGTCCTAAGAGCATGAGTTGTTTTATGGTAAGAAGAGTCACTATTGCGCTGCCATTGCCATACACAGGACAAATAGCACTGGCGTCTCTTCCCAGCAAGTACAGTGTATTGGACTGAAGAGGATCTACTGTTGTTGTCAGGTTCCTAAGCAGAATTGAACTAGATATGGCCGTGTGTGTAGGAAGCACAGTTCTTTTTTTCTGAGCAAGCTCACTGTTCGGACACCATATGAAACACAGTAGAGTAGAAGAGTGCTCTTTTCTGAAATGCAGAGTGTGTTTCTTGTAAGGCGAGCTAGCGTTTGTTTCCCAGTCCTAAATGGAGTTGAATCACATGCAGTTTCTGGTCCTAAGAGCAAGAGTTGATTTCTGGTAAGGAAAGTCACTATTGCGCTCCCCTTGCTATACATAGTGCAAATAGCTCTCGCGTCTGTTCCCAGCAAGTACAGTGTTTCGGACTGAAGAGGAGCTACTGTTCTTGTCAGTTTACTAAGCAGAGTGGAACTAGATATGGCCCGTGTGTAGGAAGCACAGTTCTTATGTTCTGAGCAAGCTCACTGTTCTGGCCCTATAGGAAACACAGTAGAGTAGAAGACTGCTCTTTTCTCAAAAGCAGAGTGTGTTTTTGTAAGGCGAGCTAGCGTTTGTTTCCTAGTCCTAAATGGAGTTGAATCACATGCAGTTTCTGGTCCTACGAACAAGAATTGTTTTCTGGTAAGGAAAGTCACTATTGCGCTCCCTTTGCCCTACACAAGACAAATAGCACTTGCGTTTTTTCCCAGCAAGTACAGTGTATTGGACTGAATAGGAACTACTGTTCTTGTCAGTTTACTAAGCAGAGTTGAACTAGATATGGTCAGTGTGTGTAGGAAGCATAGTTCTTTTGTTCTGAACAAGCTCACTGTTTGGACCCCATAGGAAACACAGTCGAGTAGAAGAGTGCTCTTTTCTCTAAAGCAGAGTGTGTTTCTTGTAAGGCGAGCTAGCGTTTGTTTCCCAGTCCTAAATGGAGTGGAATAACATGCAGTTTCTGGTCCTACGAGCAAGAGTTGTTTTCTGGTAAGGAAAGTCACTATTGCGCTCCCATTGCCATACACAGTGCAAATAGTCCTCCCGTCTGTTCCCAGCAAGTACAGTGTATTGGACTGAAGAGGAGCTACTGTTCTTCTCAGTTTCCTAAGCAGAGTTGAACTAGATATGGCCCGTGTGTTTAGGAAGTACAGTTCCTTTTTTCTGAGCAAGCTCACTGTTCTGGCCCTATAGGAAACACAGTAGAGTAGAAGAGTGGTCTTTTCTCAAAAGCAGAGTGTGTTTCTTGTAAAGCGAGCGAGAGTTTGTTTCCCAGTTCTAAATAGAGTTGAATCACATGCAGTTTCTGGTCCTACGAGCAAGAGTTGTTTTCTGGTAAGAAGAGTCACTATTGCGCTGCCATTGCCATACACAGGACAAATAGCTCTGGCGTCTGTTCCCAGCAAGTACAGTGTATTGGACTGAAGAGGATCTACTGTTCTTGTCAGGTTCCTAAGCAGACTTGAACGTGATATGGCCGTGTTTGTAGGAAGCACAGTTTTTTTGTTCTGAGCAAGCTCACTTTTCGGAACACATAGGAAACACAGTAGAGTAGAAGAGTGCTCTTTTCTCAAAAGCAGAGTGTGTTTTTTGGAAGTCGAGCTAGCGTTTGTTTCCCAATCCTAAATGGAGTTGAGTCACATGCAGTTTTTTGTCCTACGAGCAAGAGTTGTTTTCTGGTAAGACAAGTCACTATTGTGCTCCAATTGCCATACACAGTGCAAATAGCACTCGCGTCTGTTCCCCGCAAGTACAGTGTATTCGACTGAAGAGGTGCTACTGTTCTTGTTTTTTTCCTAAGCAGAGTTGAATAGATATGGCCCGTGTGTGTAGGAAGCACAGTTCTTTTGTTCTGAGCAAGCTCACTGTTTGGACCCCATAGGAAACACAGTAGAGTAGAAGAGTGTACTTTTCTCAAAAGCAGAGTGTGTTTCATGTAAGGCGAGCTAGCATTTGTTTCCCAGTCCTAAATGGAGTTGAATCACATGCAGTTTCTCATCCTACGAGCAAGAGTTGTTTTCTGGTAAGGACAGTCACTATTGCGCTCCCATTGCCATACACAGTGCAAATAGTACTCGCGTCTGTTCTCACCAAGTACAGTGTATCGAACTGAAGAGGAGCTACTGTTCTTCTCAGTTTCCTAAGCAGAGTTGAACTAGATATGGCCCATGTGTGTAGGAAGCACAGTTGTTTTTTTCCGAGCAAGCTCACTGTTCTGGCCCTATAGGAAACACAGTAGAGTAGAAGAGTGCTCTTTTCTCTAAAGCAGTGTGTGTTTCTTGTAAGGTGAGCTAGCGTTTGTTTTCCAGTCCTAAATGGAGTTGAATCACATGCAGTTTCTAGTCCTAAGAGCATGAGTTGTTTTATGGTAAGAAGAGTCACTACTGTGCTGCCATTGCCATACACAGGACAAATAGCACTGGCGTCTCTTCCCAGCAAGTACAGTGTATTGGACTGAAGAGGATCTACTGTTCTTGTCAGGTTCCTAAGCAGAATTGAACTAGATATGGCCGTGTGTGTAGGAAGCACAGTTCTTTTGTTCTGAGCAAGCTCACTGTTTGGACCCTATAGGAAACACAGTAGAGTAGAAGAGTGCTCTTTTCTCTAAAGCAGAGTGTGTTTTTTGTAAGGCGTGCTAGCGCTTGTTTCCCAGTCCTAAATGGAGTGGAATAACATGCAGTTTCTGGTCCTACGAGCAAGAGTTGTTTAGTGGTAAGGAAAGTCACTCTTTTGCTCCCATTGCCATACACAGTGCAAATAGCCCTCCCGTCTGTTCCCAGCAAGTACAGTGTATTGGACTGAAGAGGAGCTACTGTTCTTTTCAGTTTCCTAAGCAGAGTTGAACTAGATATGGCCCGTGTGTTTAGGAAGTACAGTTCCTTTTTTCTGAGCAAGCTCACTGTTCTGGCCCTATAGGAAACACAGTAGAGTAGAAGAGTGCTCTTTTCTCAAAAGCAGAGTGTGTTTCTTGTAAAGCGAGCTAGAGTTTGTTTCCCAGTCCTAAATGGAGTTGAATCACATGCAGTTTCTGGTCCTACGAGCAAGAGATGTTTTCTGGTAAGAAGAGTCACTATTGCACTGCCATTGCCCTAAACAGGACAAATAGCACTGGCGTCTGTTCCCAGCAAGTACAGTGTATTGGACTGAAGAGGATCTACTGTTCTTGTCAGGTTCCTAAGCAGACTTGAACGAGATATGGCCGTGTGTGTAGGAAGCAAAATTTTTTTGTTCTGAGCAAGCTCACTTTTCGGAACACATGGGAAACACAGTAGAGTAGAAGAGTGCTCTTTTCTCAAAAGCAGAGTGTGTTTCTTGTAAGGCCAGCTCGCGTTTGTTTCCCAGTCCTAAATGGAGTTGAGTCACAGAGAGTTTTTGGTCCTACGAGCAAGAGTTGTTTTCTGGTAAGAAGAGTCACTATTGCGCTCTAAATGCCATACACAGTGCAAATAGCACTCGCGTCTGTTCCCAGCACGTACAGTGTATTGGACTGAATAGGAGCTACTGTTCTTGTCAGTTTCCTAAGCAGACTTGAACTAGATATGGTCCATGTGTGTAGGAAGCACAGTTTTTTTGTTCTGACCAAGCTCACTGTTTGGACCCCATAGGAAACACAGCAGAGTAGAAGAGTGCTCTTTTCTCAAAAGCAGAGTGTGTTTCTTGTAAGGCGAGCTAGCGTTTTTTCCCAGTCCTAAATGGAGTGAAATCACATGCAGTGTGTGGTCCTACGAGCAAGAGTTGTTTTATGGTAAAAATAGTCACTATTGCACTGCCATTGCCTTATACAGGACAAATAGCTCTGGCGTCTGTTCCCAGCAAGTACAGTGTATTGGACTGAAGAGGATCTACTGCTCTGGTCAGGTTCCTAAGCAGAATTGAGCTAGATATGGCCGTGTGTGTAGGAAGCACAGTTCCTTTTTTCTGAGCAAGCTCACTGTTCGGACCCCATAGGAAACACAGTAGAGTAGAAGAGTGCTCTTTTCTCAAAAGCAGAGTGTGTTTCTTGTAAAGCGAGCTAGAGTTTGTTTCCCAGTCCTAAATGGAGTTGAATCACATGCAGTTTCTGGTCCTATGAGCAAGAGTTGTTTTCTGGTAAGACAAGTCACTATTGTGCTCCAATTGCCATACACAGTGCAAATAGCACTCGCGTCTGTTCCCCCGCAAGTACAGTGTATTCGAGTGAAGAGGAGCTACTGTTCTTGTTTTTTTCCTAAGCAGAGTTAAACTAGATATGGCCCGTGTGTGTAGGAAGCACAGTTCTTTTGTTCTGAGCAAGCTCACTGTTTGGACCCCATAGGAAACACAGTAGAGTAGAAGAGTGCACTTTTCTCAAAAGCAGAGTGTGTTTCATGTAAGGCGAGCTAGCATTTGTTTCCCAGTCCTAAATGGAGTTGAATCACATGCAGTTTCTCGTCCTACGAGCAAGAGTTGTTTTCTGGTAAGGAAAGTCACTATTGCGCTCCCATTGCCATACACAGTACAAATAGCACTCGCGTCTGTTCTCAGCAAGTACAGTGTATCAAACTGAAGAGGAGCTACTGTTCTTGTCAGTTTCCTAAGCAGAGTTGAACTAGATATGGCCCGTGTGTGTAGGAAGCACAGTTCTTTTGTTCTGACCAAGCTCACTGTTCTGGCCCTACAGGAAACACAGTAGAGTAGATGAGTGCTCTTTTCTCTAAAGCAGAGTGTGTTTCTTGTAAGGCCAGCTCACGTTTGTTTCCCAGTCCTAAATGGAGTTGAGTCACAGACAGTTTTTGGTCCTACGAGCAAGAGTTGTTTTCTGGTAAGAAGAGTCACTATTGTGCTCTAAATGCCATACAGGTGCAAATAGCACTCGCGTCTGTTCCCAGCAAGTACAGTGTATTGGACTGAATAGGAGCTACTGTTCTTGTCAGTTTCCTAAGCAGAGTTGAACTAGATGTGGTCCATGTGTGTAGGAAGCACAGTTCTTTTGTTCTGACCAAGCTCACTGTTTGGACCCCATAGGAAACACAGCAGAGTAGAAGAGTGCTCTTTTCTCAAAAGCAGAGTGTGTTTCTTGTAAGGCGAGCTAGCGTTTTTTCCCAGTCCTAAATGGAGTGAAATCACATGCAGTGTGTGGTCCTACGAGCAAGAGTTGTTTTATGGTAAGAATAGTCACTATTGCACTGCCATTGCCTTATACAGGACAAATAGCTCTGGCGTCTGTTCCCAGCAAGTACAGTGTATTGGACTGAAGAGGATCTACTGCTCTGGTCAGGTTCCTAAGCAGAATTGAGCTAGATATGGCCGTGTGTGTAGGAAGCACAGTTCCTTTTTTCTGAGCAAGCTCACTGTTTGCACCCCATAGGAAACACAGTAGAGTAGAAGAGTGCTCTTTTCTCAAAAGCAGAGTGTGTTTCTTGGAAGTCGAGCTAGCGTTTGTTTCCTAGTCCTAAATGGAGTTGAGTCACATGCAGTTTTTTGTCCTACGAGCAAGAGTTGTTTTCTGGTAAGACAAGTCACTATTGTGCTCCAATTGCCATACACAGTGCAAATAGCACTCGCGTCTGTTCCCCGCAAGTACAGTGTATTGGACGGAAGAGGAGCTACTGTTCTTGTCAGTTTCCTAAGGAGAGTTGAACTAGATATGGCCCGTGTGTGTAGGAAGCACAGTTCTTTTGTTCTGAGCAAGCTCACTGTTTGATACCCATAGGATCAGAGTAGAGTAGAAGAGTGCTCTTTTCTCAAAAGCAGAGTGTGTTTCATGTAAGGCGATCTAGCATTTTTTTCCCAGTCCTAAATGGAGTTGAATCACATGCAGTTTCTGGTCTTACGAGCAAGAGTTTTTTTCTGTTAAGGAAAGTCACTATTGCGCTCCCATTGCCATACACAGTGCAAATAGCACTCGCGTCTGTTCCCAGCAAGTACAGTGTATCGGACTGAAGGGGAGGTACTGTTCTTGTCAGTTTCCTAAGCAGAGTTGAACGAGATATGGCCCGTGTGTAGGAAGCACAGTTGTTTTGTTCTGAGCAAGCTCACTGTTCTGGCCCTATAGGAAACACAGTAGAGTAGAAGAGTGCTCTTTTCTCAAAAGGAGAGTGTGTTTCTTGTAAGGCGAGCTAGCGTTTGTTTCCCAGTCCTAAATGGAGTTGAGTCACATGCAGTTTTTTGTCCTACGAGCAAGAATTGTTTTCTGGTAAGACGAGTCACTATTGTGCTCCAATTGCCATACACAGTGCAAATAGCACTGGCGTCTGTTCCCCGCAAGTACAGTGTATTGGACTGAAGAAGATCTACTGTTCTTGTCAGTTTCCTAAGCAGAGTTGAACTAGATATAGCCCGTGTGTGTAGGAAGCACAGTTCTTTTATTCTGAGCAAGCTCACTGTTCGGACCCCATAGGAAGCACAGTAGATTAGAAGAGTGCTCTTTTCTCAAAAGCAGAGTGTGTTTCATGTAAGGCGAGCTAGCATTTGTTTCCCAGTCCTAAATGGAGTTGAATCACATGCAGTTTCTGGTCCTACGATCAAGAGTTGTTTTCTGGTAAGGAAAGTCACTATTGCGCTCCCATTGCCATACACAGTGCAAATAGCACTCGCGTCTGTTCCCAGCAAGTACAGTGTATCGGACTGAAGAGGAGCTACTGTTCTTGTCAGTTTCCTAAGCAAAGTTGAATTAGTTATGGCCCGTGTGTAGGAAGCACAGTTCTTTTTTTCTGAGCATGCTCACTGTTCTGGCCTTATAGGAAACACAGTAGAGTAGAAGAGTGCTCTTTTCTCAAAAGCAGAGTGTGTTTCTTGTAAAGCGAGCTAGAGTTTGTTTCCCAGTCCTAAATGGAGTTGAATCACATGAAGTTTCTGGACCTAAGAGCAAGAGTTGTTTTCTGTTAAGAAGAGTAACTATTGCGCTGCCTTTGCCATACACAGGACAAATAGCACTGGCGTCTGTTCCCAGCAAGTACAGTGTATTGAATTGAAGAGGATCTTCTGTACTTGTCAGGTTCCTAAGCAGACTTGAACTAGATATGGCCGTGTGTGTAGGAAGCACAGTTTTTTTGTTCTGAGCAAGCTCACTGTTCGGAACACATAGGAAACACAGTAGAGTAGAAGAGTGCTCTTTTCTCAAAAGCAGAGTTTGTTTCTTGTAAGGCGAGCTAGCGTTTGTTTCCCAGTCCTAAATGGAGTTGAGTCACATGCAGTTTTTTGTCCTATGAGCAAAAGTTGTTTTCTGGTAAGACAAGTCACTATTGTTCTCCAATTGCCATACACAATGCAAATAGCACTCGCGTCTGTTCCCCGCAAGTACAGTGTATTGGATGGAAGAGGAGCTACTGTTCTTGTCAGTTGAACTAGATATGGCCCGTGTGTGTAGGAAGCACAGTTCTTTTGTTCTGAGCAAGCTCACTGTTCGGACCCCATAGGAAACACAGTAGAGTAGAAGAGTGCTCTTTTCTCAAAAGCAGAGTGTGTTTCATGTAAGGCGAGCTAGCATTTGTTTCCCAGTCCTAAATGGAGTTGAATCTCATGCAGTTTCTGGTCTTACGAGCAAGAGTTGTTTTCTGGTAAGGAAAGTAACTATTGCGCTCCCATTGCCATACACAGTGCAAATAGCACTCGCGTCTGTTCCCAGCAAGTACAGTGTATTGGACGGAGGAGGAGCTACTGTTCTTGTCAGTTTCCTAAGGAGAGTTGAACTAGATATGTCCCGTGTGTGTAGGAAGCACAGTTCTTTTGTTCTGAGCAAGCTCACTGTTTGGAACCCATAGGAAACAGAGTAGAGTAGAAGAGTGCTCTTTTCTCAAAAGCAGAGTGTGTTTCATGTAAGGCGAGCTAGCGTTCGTTTCCTAGTCCTAAATGGAGTTGAATCACATGCAGTTTCTGGTCCTATGAACAAGAGTTGTTTTTTGGTAAGGAAAGTCACTATTGCGCTCCCATTGCCCTTCACAAGGCAAATAGCACCCGCGTCTTTTCCCAGCAAGTACAGTGTATTGGACTGAAGAGGATCTACTGTTCTTGTCAGGTTCCTAAGCAGAATTGAACTAGATATGGCCATGTGTGTAGGAAGCACAGTTCTTTTGTTCTGAGCAAGCTCACTGTTCGGACACAATAGGAAACACAGTAGAGTAGAAGAGTGCTCTTTTCTCAAAAGCAGAGTGTGTTTCTTGTAAGGCGAGCTAGCGTTTGTTTCCCAGTCCTAAATGGAGTGGAATAACATGCAGTTTCTGGTCCTACGAGCAAGAGTTGTTTTCTGGTAAGGAAAGTCACTATTGCGCTCCCATTGCCATACACAGTGCAAATAGCCCTCCCGTCTGTTCCCAGCAATTACAGTGTATTGGACTGAAGAGGAGCTACTGTTCTTGTCAGTTTCCTAAGCAGAGTTGAACTAGATATGGCCCGTGTGTGTAGGAAGCACAGTTCTTTTGTTCTGACCAAGCTCACTGTTCGGACCCCATAGGAAACACAGTAGAGTAGAAGAGTGCTCTTTTCTCAAAAGCAGAGTGTGTTTCTTTTAAGGCGAGCTAGCGTTTGTTTCCCAGTCCTAAATGGAGTTGAATCACATGCAGTTTCTGGTCCTACGAATAAGAGTTGTTTTCTGGTAAGGAAAGTCACTATTGCACTCCCATTGCCATACACAGGGCAAATAGCACTCGCGTCTTTTCCCAGCAAGTACAGTGTATTGGACTGAATAGGAGCTACTGTTCTTGTCAGTTTCCTAAGCAGAGTTGAACTAGATATGGACCATGTGTGTAGGAAGCACAGTTCTTTTGTTCTGAGCAAGCTCACTGTTTGGACCCCATAGGAAACACAGTAGAGTAGAAGAGTGCTCTTTTCTCAAAAGCAGAGTGTGTTTCTTGTAAGGCGAGCTAGCGTTTGTTTCCCAGTCCTAAATGCAGTGGAATCACATGCAGTTTGCGGTCCTACGAGCAAGAGTTGTTTTATGGTAAGAATAGTCACTATTGCGCTGCCATTGCCATATACAGGACAAATAGCACTGGCGTCTGTTCCCAGCAAGTACAGTGTATCGGACTCAAGAGGATCTACTGCTCTGGTCAGGTTCCTAAGCAGAATTGAACTAGTTATGGCCGTGTGTGTATGAAGCACAGTTCTTTTGTTCTGAGCAAGCTCACTCTTCGGAACACATAGGAAACACAGTAGAGTAGAAGAGTGCTCTTTTCTCTAAAGCAGAGTGTGTTTCTTGTAAGGCGAACCAGCGTTTGTGTCCCAGTCCTAAATGAAGTTGAATCCCATGCAGTTTCTGGTACTACGAGCAAGAGTTGTTTTCTGGTAAGAAGAGTCACTATTGCGCTGCCATTGCCATACACAGCACAAATAGCACTGGCATCTGTTCGCAGCAAGTACAGTGTATTGGGCTGAAGAGGATCTACTGTTCTTGTCAGGTTCCTAAGCAGACTTGAACTAGATATGGCCTTGTGTGTAGGAAGCACAGTTTTTTTGTTCTGAGCAAGCTCACTGTTCGGACCCAATAGGAAACACAGTAGAGTAGAAGAGTGCTTTTTTCTCAAAAGCAGAGTGTGTTTCTTTTAAGGCGAGCTAGCGTTTTTTTCCCATTCCTATAATGGAGTGGAATCACAGGCAGTTTCTGGTCCTGCGAGCAAGAGTTGTTTTCTGGTAAGGAAAGTCAATATTGCACTCCCATTGCCATAAACAGTGCAAATAGCCCTCCCGTCTTTTCCCAGCAAGTACAGTGTATTGGACTGAAGAGGAGCTACTGTTCTTGTCAGGTTCCTAAGCAGAATTGAACTAGATATGGCCCGTGTGTAGGAAGCACAGTTCTTTTGTTCTGAGCAAGCTCACTGTTCTGGCCCTACAGGAAACACAGTAGAGTAGAAGAGTGCTCTTTTCTCAAATGCAGAGTGTGTTTCTTGTAAGGCGAGCTAGCGTTTGTTTCCCAGTCCTAAATGGAGTTGAATCACATGCAGTTTCTGGTCCTAAGAGCAAGAGTTGATTTCTGGTAAGGAAAGTCACTATTGCGCTCCCCTTGCCATACATAGTGCAAATAGCTCTCGCGTCTGTTCCCAGCAAGTACAGTGTATCGGACTGAAGAGGAGCTACTGTTCTTGTCAGTTTCCTAAGCAGAGTGGAACTAAATATGGCCCATGTGTAGGAAGCATAGTTCTTTTGTTCTGAACAAGCTCACTGTTTGGACCCCATAGGAAACACAGTAGAGTAGAAGAGTGCTCTTTTCTCTAAAGCAGAGTTTGTTTCTTGTAAGGCGAGCTAGCCTTTGTTTTCCAGTCCTAAATGGAGTGGAATCACATGCAGTTTCTGGTCCTACGAGCAAGAGTTGATTTCTGGTAAGGAAAGTCACTATTGTGCTCCCATTGCCATAAAACTGTGCAAATAGCCTTCTCGTCTGTTCCCAGCAAGTACAGTGTATTGGACTGAAGAGGAGCTACTGTTCTTCTCAGTTTCCTAAGCAGAGTTGAACTAGATATGGCCCGTGAGTTTAGGAAGAACAGTTCCTTTTTTCTGAGCAAGCTCACTGTTCTGGCCCTATAGAAAACACAGTAGAGTAGAAGAGTGCTCTTTTCTCAAAAGCAGAGTGTGTTTCTTGTAAAGCGAGCTAGAGTTTGTTTCCCAGTCCTAAATGGAGTTGAATCACATGAAGTTCTGGTCCTAAGAGCAAGAGTTGTTTTCTGTTAAGAAGAGTAACTATTGCGCTGCCATTGCCATACACAGGACAAATAGCACTGGCGTCTGTTCCCAGCAAGTACAGTGTATTGGACTGAAGAAGATCTACTATTCTTGTCAGGTTCCTAAGCAAACTTGAACTAGATATGTCCGTGTGTGTAGTAAGCACAGTTTTTTTGTTCTGAGCAAGATCACTGTTCTGGCCCTATAGGAAACATAGTAGAGTAGAAGAGTGCTCTTTTATCAAAAGCAGAGTGTGTTTCTTGGAATTCGAGCTAGCGTTTGTTTCCCAGTCCTAAATGGAGTTGAGTCACATGCAGTTTTTTGTCCTACAAGCAAGAGATGATTTCTGGTAAGACAAGTCACTATTGTGCTCCAATTGCCATACACAGTGCAAATAGTACTCGCGTCTTTTCCCCGCAAGTACAGTGTATTCGACTGAAGAGGAGCTACTGTTCTTGTTTGTTTCCTAAGCAGAGTTGAACTAGATATGGCCCGCAAGTGTAGGAAGCACAGTTCTTTTGTTCTGAGCAAGCTCACTGTTTGGACCCCATAGGAAACACAGTAGAGTAGAAGAGTGCTCTTTTCTCTAAAGCAGAGTGTGTTTCATGTAAGGCGAGCTAGCATTTGTTTCCCAGTCCTAAATGGAGTTGAATCACATGAAGTTTCTGGTCTTACGAGCAAGAGTTGTTTTCTGGTAAGAAGAGTCACTATTGCGCTCCCATTGCCATACACAGGACAAATAGCACTCGCGTCTGTTCCCAGCAAGTACAGTGTATCGGACTGAAGAGGAGCTACTGTTCTTCTCAGTTTCCTAAGCAGAGTTGAACTAGATATGGCCCATGTGTAGGAAGCACAGTTCTTTTGATTTGAGCAAGCTCACTATTCTGGCCCTATAGGAAACACAGTAGAGTAGAAGAGTGTGCTTTTCTCTAAAGCAGAGTGTGTTTCTTGTAAGGTGAGCTAGCTTTTGTTTCCCAGTCCTAAATGGTGTTGAATCACAAGCAGTTTCTGATCCTACGAGCAAGAGTTGTTTTCTGGTATGAAGAGTCACTATTGTGCTGCCATTGCCATACACAGGACAAACAGCACTGGTGTCTGTTCCCAGCTATTACAGTGTACTGCACTGAAGAGGATCACTGTCCTTGTCAGGTTCCTAAGCAGAATTGAACTAGATATGGCTGTGTAGGAAGCACTGTTCTTTGTTCTGAGCAAGCTCACTGTTCTGGCCATATAGGAAACACAGTAGAGTAGAAGAGTGCTCTTTACTCAAAAGCAGAGTGTGTTTCTTGTAAGGCGAGCTAGCGTTTGTTTCCCAGTCCTAAATGGAGTTGAGCCACATTCAGCTTTTTGTCCTACGAGCAAGAGTTGTTTTCTGGTAAGACGAGTCACTATTGTGCTCCAATTGCCATACACAGTGCAAATAGCACTCGCGTCTGTTCCCCGCAAGTACAGTGTATTGGACGGAAGAGGAGCTACTGTTCTTGTCAGTTTCCTAAGCAGAGTTGAACTAGATATGGCCCGTGTGTGTAGGAAGCACAGTTCTTTTGTTCTGAGCAAGCTCACTGTTCGGACCTCATAGGAAACACAGTAGAGTAGAAGAGTGCTCTTTTCTCAAAAGCAAAGTGTGTTTCTTGTAAGGCGAGCTAGCGTTTGTTTCCCAGTCCTAAATGGAGTGGAATCACATGCAGTTTCTGGTCCTTATAGCAAGAGTTGTTTTCTGGTAAGAAGAGTCACTATTGCACTGCCATTGCCATACACAGGACAAATAGCACTGGCGTCTGTTCCAAGCAAGTACAGTGTATTGGACTGAAGAGGATCTAGTGTTCTTGTCAGTTTCCTAAGCAGAGTTGAACTAGATATGGCCCGTGTGTGTAGGAAGCACAGTTTTTTTGTTCTGAGCAAGCTCACTGTTTGGAACACATAGGAAACACAGTAGAGTAGAAGAGTGCTCTTTTCTCAAAAGCAGAGTGTGTTTCTTGTAAGGCGAGCTAGTGTTTGTTTCCCAGTCCTA